>NW_022148974.1:0-83867 GCF_901933205.1 Camarhynchus parvulus | reverse complement strand
TGATGTTGCGGAACACGAGCAGCATGGGGCGGGGCAGCGCCCGCAGCACCTGCACGATGTGCGGGAAGCGCCGCGCCGCCATGCTCTGCATGTAGTCCCGCTCCTCGGCGCTCAGGTGCCCCTCAGGTGCGCCCCGCAGCGGGTGCAGCGGCTCCAGGTGGGGCCCGTCCAGGTGAGAGCCGGGCGGGCCCAGCAGGCGCGAGTCGCGGCTCAGGGGGCGCTGCATCAGCATCTCCGAGAAGAGCAGGTAGTCTGCGGGGACAGGTAAGGGCAGGTGAGCTCCAGGTGACCCTCAGGTGACCCCCAGGTGATCCTCAGGTAAGCCCAGGTAAGCTCAGGTGGTCTCAGGTGGTCTCAGGTGACCCCCAGGTGACCCCCAGGTAACCCCAGGTAAGCCCAGGGGGTCTCAGGTGACCCTCAGGTGATCCTCAGGTAAGCCCAGGGGGTCTCAGGTGGTCTCAGGTGAACCCCAGGTGATCCTCAGGTAACCCCAGGTAACCCCAGGGGGTCTCAGGTGACCCTCAGGTGATCCTCAGGTGACCCCAGGTAAGCTCAGGTGGTCTCAGGTGACCCCCAGGTGACCCCCAGGTGATCCTCAGGTAAGCCCAGGGGGTCTCAGGTGGTCTCAGGTGACCCTCAGGTGATCCTCAGGTAACCCCAGGTAACCCCAGGGGGTCTCAGGTGGCCCTCAGGTGATCCTCAGGTAAGCCCAGGTAAGCTCAGGTGGTCTCAGGTGACCCCCAGGTGACCCCCAGGTGACCCCCAGGTGATCCTCAGGTAAGCCCAGGTAAGCTCAGGTGGTCTCAGGTGACCCCCAGGTGACCGCCAGGTAAGCCCAGGTGACCCCCAGGTGATCCTCAGGTAACCCCAGGTAACCCCAGAGGGTCTCAGATGACCCCAGGGGGTCTCAGGTGGTCTCAGGTGACCCCAGGTGTGCCCAGCTGACCTCCAGGTGACCCTCAGGTGATCCCAGATAAGCTCAGGTACCCCCCAGGTACGTCCAGGTAATCTCCAGGTACCCCCAGGTGTGCCCAAGTGACCCCAGAACCTCCAGGTGCCCCCCAGGTGCCACCCAGGTGACCCCAGGTGTGCCCGGGTAACCCCAGGTGTGCCCAGGTGTGCCCAGGTGATCCCAGATGCCCCCAGGTAACCCCAGGTGCCCCCAGAACCTCCAGGTGACCCCAGGTGACCCCAGGTGACCCTCCACAATTTTGGGGTCCACTCACCCCAATTTTGGGGTCCTATTTTTGGGGTCTATTTTTGGGGTTTCTCAGGGCTATTTTGGGGTCATTTCGGGGTTATTTGGCATCCATTCTTTGGGTTAATTTGGGGTCCCATTTTGGGGTCCCCCAGGGCTATTTCGGGGTCCATTTTTGGGGTGCCCCTTACCCTGCACCCCGAGTTCCTGGGCCCTCCCCCCTTGGCAATTTTGGGGTTATTTTGGGGTTATTTTGCGGTTCTTTTGGGATTATTTTGGGGCTATTATGGGACTATTTGGGGTCCATTTTTGGGGTGTCCCTTACCCTGCACCCCGAGTTCCTGGGCCCTCTCCTCAGGGTTATTTTGGGGCTATTTTGAGATTTTTTAGGGTGTTCTTTTGGGGTAATTTGGGGTCCTTTTTTGGGGTCCCTCAGGGATATTTTGGGGTCATTTCGGGGTTATTTGGTATCCATTTTTGGGTTATTTTGGGGTCCCATTTTGGGGTCCCTCAGGGCTATTTTGGGGTTATTTTGGGACTATTTGGGGTCCATATTTGGGGTGGCCCTTACCCTGCACCCCGAGTTCCTGGGCTCTCTACCTCAGGGCGATTTTGGGGTTATTTTGGGGTTATTTTGGGGCAATTTGGGGTCCATTTTTGGGGTCCCTCAGGGCTATTTTGGGGTCCCATTTTGGGGTTCCTCGGGGCTATTCTGGGGTCAATTTTTGGGGTTATTTGGTATCCATTTTTTGGGGTTATTTTGGGGTTCCTCAGAAATATTTTGGGGTCATTTCGGGGTTATTTGGTATCCATTTTTGGGTTATTTTGGGGTCCCATTTTGGGGTCCCCCAGGGCTATTTTGGGATCCATTTTTGGGGTGTCCCTTACCCTGCACCCCGAGTTCCTGGGCCCTCCCCCCTTGGCGATTTTGGGGTTATTTTGGGGTTATTTGGGGATTTTTTAGGGCCCATTTTCGGGGTGTCCCTTACCCTGCACCCCGAGTTCCTGGGCCCGGTCCCTCAGGGCGATTTTGGGATTATTTTTGGGGTGATTTTGGGGTTATTTTGGGGATATTTGGGGGTTATTTTGGGGATATTTTGGGGATATTTTGGGGTGCCCCTTACCCTGCACCCCGAGTTCCTCAGCCTTGTCCCTCAGGGCGATTTTGGGATTAATTTTGGGATTATTTTGGGTCCCATTTTGGGGTCCCCCAGGGCTATTTTGGGGTCCATTTTCGGGGTGTCCCTTACCCTTCACCCCGAGTTCCTGGGCCCGGTCCCTCAGGGTGATTTTGGGGTTATTTTGGGGTTCTTTTGGGATTTTTTGGGGCCCATTTTCGGGGTGTCCCTTACCCTGCACCCCGAGTTCCTGGGCCCGGTCCCTCATGCCGTCCCGGTCCCGCATCACGATCGCTCTCCAGAGCCCGCACAGCGACACGCGGTCCCTGCAGCGCGGGACGAGACATTTTTGGGGTCCCCCTGGGCATTTTGGGGACCCCTCCCGGATTTGGGGATCCCTCTGGATTTGGAGACCCCACCAGATTTAGGGATTTTCTCCCTGGTTTTGGGATTTCTCCTCCAGTTTTGGGGTTCTCCTGGGATTTTGGGGTTCCCCCGGGATTTTGGGGTTCCCCCACTTGTAGGATTCCCACCCCCCACTTTTGGGGTTCCACTTTCTGCATTTGGGACCCCCCCCCCGGATTTGGAGACCCCCCCCCGCAGCCGAATTTGGGGATTTCTCCCCCAGATCTGAGGTCCCCCTGGGATTTTGGGGACCCCCCCCCCTCGGATTTGGGGATTTCCTCCCTGGTTTTAGGGTTTCCCACCCAGTTTTGGGGTTCCCCCCCATTTTCGAGGTCCCCCTGGGAGTTCTGGGGACCGCTCCAGATTTGGGAACCCCCCCGGTGTTTTGGGGTCCCCCTAAGGCAATTCTGGGCCAATTTTTGTGGGGTTTTTCTGCCCCTCCCGGGTCAGTTTTTGGGGTGCCCCCGGTGATTTTTGGGTCCCCCCAGTTTGAGGATTTTTTTGGGTTCTCCTGGTGATTTTGGGGCCAATTTTGGGCCAATTTTTGGCCAAATTTTGTGGGGTTTTTCTGCCCCCCCGGGTGATTTTTGGGTTCCCCCCGGTGATTTTTTGGGGTGCCCCCCGGTGATTTTTGGGCTCCCCCCGGTGATTTTTGGGGTCCTCCTGGTGATTTTTGGGTCCCCCCAGTTTAAGGATTTTTTTTGGGTTCTCCTGGTGATTTTGGGGCCAATTTTGGGCCAATTTTTGTGGGGTTTTTCTGCCCCTCCCGGGTCAGTTTTTGAGGTGCCCCCGGTGATTTTTGGGGTACCCCCCGGCGATTTTTGGGTCCCCCCAATTTTAGGATTTTTTTGGGTTCTCCTGGTGATTTTGGGGCCAATTTTGGGCCAATTTTTGTGGGGTTTTTGGCTCCCCTCAGGGTCACTTTTTTGTCCCCCCATTTTGGGGCTCCCCTCGGTGGTTTTTGGGTCCCCCCAGTTTTAGGATTTTTTTGGGTTCTCCTGGTGATTTTGGGGCCAATTTTTGTGGGGTTTTTCTGCTCCTCCCGGGTGATTTTTGGGGCGCCCCCGGTGATTTTTCTGTCCCCCCAGTTTTAGGTTATTTTTGGCTTCTCCTGGTGATTTGGGGGCCAATTTTGGGCCAATTTTTGTGGGGTTTTTGGCTCCCCTCAGGGTCACTTTTTTGTCCCCCCATTTTTGGGCTCCTCCCGGGTGATTTTTGGGGCCCCCCCGGGTCAGTTTTTGGGGTGCCCCCGGGTGATTTTTGGGGCCCCCCCGGTGATTTTTGGGGCGCTCACCTCTCGCTCAGGGTCTCGTACAGCCCGTGGTCCAGCAGCACCAGCTGCGCCCGCCGGTCGGGGCCGCGCTGCACCAGAACTGGGGGGGGGGGGAATTTGGGGGCACCCCCGGGGTTTGGGGGACCCCCACCCTCATTAGGGACCCCCCCCCTTTTTGGGGAACCCTCCCCTCTCATTTTTTGGGGGTTCCCCTCCTTGGTTTCCCCCCATTCCCTTTGGGGACCCTCCCCCGGATTTTAGGGACCCCTTTTTTTTGGGGTCCCCCCCAACTTTGGGGTCCCCCCCACCCTATTTTGGGAACCTCTCCCCTGATTTTGGGGAACCCTCCCCTCTCATTTTTTGGGGTTCCCCTCCTTGGTTTCCCCCCATTCCCTTTGGGGACCCCCCCCCCCGCTTTTTAGGAATTCCCATTTTTTTGGGGTTCCTTTTTTAGGGACCCCTCGGATTTTTGGGGGGAAACCCCTTTATTTTTGGGGGGGGGATCCCCACTCTAATTAGGGACCCCCGGATTTTGAGGAAGCCCTGTCATGGTTTGGGGTCCCCCCTCCCAGGATTTCCCCCATTCCCTTTGGGGACCCCCCCCCGGATTTTAGGGACCCCTTTTTTTTTGGGGATCCCTTTTTGGGAGATCCCTTTTTTTGGGGATCCCCTTTTTTGGGCGACTCCCTCTGAATTTTTGGGACCCCCTCTTTTTTGGGGACACTCCGCTCTCATTTTTTGGGCTCCCCAAATTTTGGGTTCCCCTGCCATTTTTGGGATTTTTTTCCCCCTCCCTGCTTATGGAGGCTCCCCCACTTTTGGGGTCCCCCCATAATTTTGGGGTTCCCCCCCCAGTTTTGGAATTCCCCCCCCTCCCCTTTTCAGCATTTTCCCCCTCATTTTTTGGGGTCCCCCTCCAATTTTGGGGTCTCCTCCAATTTTAGGATTTCCACTGCCCGATTTTGGGGTCCCTCGTCAGTTTTGGGGTCCCCCCCTAATTTTGGGGTCCCCCTCCCAATTATGGGGTTCCCAATTTTTGGGGTCCGGCTCCAAATTTTGGGGTCCCCCCCCTCCCATTTTTGGGGTTCCCCTCCCCAATTTCGGGATCCCCCCGAATTTTGGGGTCCCTCCCAATTTTTAGGGTCCCCCCCCCAAAATTTTTTGAGCTCCTCCCCATTTTTGGGATTTTTTTCTCCCGGTTTTGGGATTTCCACCTCCACTTTTAGGGTTCCCCGTAATTTTGGGGTCCCAAATTTTGGGGTCCCCCCCCCCCAATTTTGGGGTGCCGGTACCGTTGCCGGGGTGCGGGTCGGCATGGATGAAGCCGGTGTAGAAAATCTGCTCGGCAAAAACCTGATCAGCTTCTCGGTGTCTGGGGTCAATTTAGGGGATTTAGGAACCCCAAAACCCCAAAATTCACCCCAAAAATCCCCTGGATCAGCTTCTCTTCTCTAGGGGGGATTTAGGGATTTAGGAACCCCAAAACCCCAAAATTCACCCCAAAAAACCCCCTGATCAGCTTCTCTCGGTTTGAGGGGGATTTAGGGATTTAGGAACCCCAAAAACCCCAAAATTCACCCCAAAAAATCCCCTGGATCAGCTTCTCTGCCCTCTAGGGGGGATTTAGGGGATTTAGGAACCCCAAAAACCCCAAAATTCACCCCAAAAATCCCCTGGATCAGCTTCTCTGCCGTCTGAGGGGGGGGATTTAGGGATTTAGGAACCCCAAAAAACCCAAAATTCACCCCAAAAATCCCCTGATCAGCTTCTCGGTCTGGGGGGGATTTAGGGGATTTAGGAATCCCCCCAAAAAAACCCTAAACCCCCCGGATGTCCCCAAACCCCCGGATGTCCCCAAACCCCCCGGATGTCCCCAAATCCCCTCGGTGTCCCCAACCCCCCCCGGATGTCCCCAAACCCCCCGGGTGTCCCCAATCCCCTCGGTGTCCCCAAATCCCCTGGGTGTCCCCAAATCCCCTCGGTGTCCTCAACCCCCCCGGGTGTCCCCAATCCCCTCGGTGTCCCCAAATCCCCTCAGTGTCCCCAAATCTCCTCGGTGTCCCCAAATCCCCTCAGTGTCCCCAAATCCCCTCAGTGTCCCCAAACCCCCCGGTGTCCCCAATCCCCTGGGTGTCCCTAAATCCCCTCAGTGTCCCCAAACCCCCTCAGTGTCCCCAAACCCCCTGGATGTCCCCAAACCCCCGGGTGTCCCCAAACCCCCCGGATGTCCCCAAACCCCCTCAGTGTCCCCAAACCCCCCGGGTGTCCCCAAATCCCCTCGGTGTCCCCAAACCCCCTGGGTGTCCCCAAACCCCCTGGGTGTCCCCAAACCCCCCGGTGTCCCCAAATGCCCTGGGTGTCCCCAATCCCCCGGGTGTCCCCAAACCCCCTCAGTGTCCCCAAACCCCTGGGTGTCCCCAAATCCCCTCAGTGTCCCCAAACCCCGGTGTCCCCAATCTCGGTGTCCCCAAAACCCTCTGGGTGTCCCCCCTCTGGGTGTCCCCAAACCCCTGGGTGTCCCCAAATCCCCTGGGTGTCCCCAAACCCCCTGGTATCCCCAAAACCCTCGCCGGTCACTGACGTCTTGAGCCCCAGCCCCAGGGCCCGGATGCCCTCGGTGTCCGTGATCTTGCAGCCCTCGCAGAAATCGGCCGTGAGAACGCGCTGCGGACGGACGGACGGACGGACGGACGGACGGACAGGGACAATGGGGACAGGGACAATGGGGACGGACAGACAGACGGACAGACGGACAGGGGGACAGGGACAATGGGGACAGACGGACGGACGGACAGACGGACAGGGGGACAGGGACAATGGGGACAGGGACAATGGGGACGGACGGACGGACAGGGGGACAGGGACAATGGGGACGGACAGACGGACGGACAGGGACAATGGGGACAGACGGACGGACGGACGGACAGGGGGACAGGGACAATGGGGACGGACGGACGGACGGACAGGGACAATGGGGACAGACGGACGGACGGACGGACAGGGGGACAGGGACAATGGGGACGGACGGACGGATGGACGGACAGGGACAATGGGGACAGGGACAGAGAGGACGTGGGGGACACCCAGGGGGACAAAGGGGACAGGGATGGGGACAGAGAGGACAGACAGGGGGACAGGGGGGACAGACAGGGGGACAGACAGGGACAGGGGACACAGGGGACAGACAGGGGGACAATGGGGACAATGGGGACACGGGGGGCAGAGGGGACAATGGGGACAGGGGTGGGGGACAGGGACAAGGACGGGAGGACAGCAGGGACAGACAGGGGACAGCGATGGGGACACGGGGGACAAAGGGGACAATGGGGGGACACACGGGGGACAGCAATGGGGACAGAGGGGACACAGAGGGGACAGCGGGGACAGATGGGGGACGGGGGAATGGGGATGGGGACACAGAGGGGACAGTGGGGACAGGGATGGGGATGGAAATAATGGGGATGGGGACACAGAGGGGACAGGGGGACAGGGATGGGGACAGAGAGGACAAGGATGGGGACAGGGGACACAGAGGGGACAGTGGGGGCAATGAGGACAGAGGGGACAGTGGGGACAGGGAGGGGACAGCGGGACAGGGATGGGGACAGAGGGGACAATGGATGGGGACACAGAGGGGACAGCGGGGACAGGGAGGGGACAGAGGGGACAATGGATGGGGACGGGGACACAGAGGGGACACACAGGGGACAATGGGGTCAGTGAGGACAGAGGGGACGGTGACACACAGGGGACAGTGGGGACAGGCAGGGGACAAGGACAGGTGACACCGAGATGTCATTTCAGGTGACACCACCCGGCCCGCCCCGACTGCCACCCACTGCCAGTGCCAGCTCCGCCTGGCCCCGGGCCCCACGTGGGTGCAGCGTGCCCAGGTGTGCCCAGGTGTGCCCAGGTGTGTGCCCAGGTGCGCCCCCAGGTGTGCCCCCAGGTGTGTGCCCAGGTGTGCCCAGGTGTGCCCAGGTGTGCCCAGGTGTGTGCCCAGGTGTGTGCCCAGGTGTGCCCAGGTGTGTGCACAGGTGTGCCCAGGTGTATCCCCAGGTGTATCCCCAGGTGTGCCCAGGTGTGTGCCCAGGTGTGCCCAGGTGTGTGCCCAGGTGTGTACCCAGGTGTGTACCCAGGTGTGTGACCAGGTGTGCCCAGGTGTGTGCCCAAGTGTGTACCCAGGTGTGCCCAGGTGTGCCCAGGTGTGTGCCCAGGTGTGTCCCCAGGTGTGCCCAGGTGTGCCCAGGTGTGCCCAGGTGTGTGCACAGGTGTGCACAGGTGTGTGCCCAGGTGTGTGCACAGGTGTGCCCAGGTGTGTACCCAGGTGTGTGCACAGGTGTGCACAGGTGTGTGCACAGGTGTGTGCACAGGTGTGCACAGGTGTGTACCCAGGTGTGTGCCCAGGTGTATCCCCAGGTGTGCCCAGGTGTGTGCCCAGGTGTGCCCAGGTGTGTGCCCAGGTGTGTACCCAGGTGTGTACCCAGGTGTGTGACCAGGTGTGCCCAGGTGTGTACCCAGGTGTGTGCACAGGTGTGCCCAGGTGTGTGCCCAGGTGTGCCCAGGTGTGTGCCCAAGTGTGTACCCAGGTGTGCCCAGGTGTGTCCCCAGGTGTGTCCCCAGGTGTGTCCCCAGGTGTGCCCAGGTGTGCCCAGGTGTGTGCACAGGTGTGCCCAGGTGTGTACCCAGGTGTGTGCACAGGTGTGCACAGGTGTGTGCCCGGGTGTGCCCAGCTGTGCCCACGTGTATGCCCGGGTGTGTGCCCAGGTGTGTGCACAGGTGTGTGCCCGGGTGTGCCCAGGTGTACCCAGCTGTACCCAGGTGTGTCTGTGGGTATCCCCAGGTGTGCCCAGGTGTGCCCAGGTGCCCCAGGTGTGCCCAGGTGTGTCTGTGGGTATTCCCAGGTGTGCCCAGGTGCCCCAGCTGTACCCAGGTGTGTCTGTGGGTATCCCCAGGTGTATCCCCAGGTGTGCCCAGCTGTCTCACCTTGCTGCAGTGCCCCCAGTGCACGCGTGGCACCGTCACCCCCCGCAGGTGCCCCAGGTCTCAGCGCTCCGAGTTCCGCGCCTCGGTTCTCGAAATCCAGCTCCAGAGCCAGCGTGCCCTTCAGCTCCTGGGGACAGGTGACACAGGTGTGACAGGTGTGACAGAGCCAGCGTGCCCTTCAGCTCCTGGGGACAGGTGAGGGACAGGTGTGTGACACAGGTGTGTGACACAGGTGTGACAGGTGTGTGACACAGGGGTGACAGAGCCAGTGTGCCCTTCAGCTCCTGGGGACAGGTGACACAGGTGTGTGACACAGGTGTGACACAGGTGTGACAGTGACAGGGCCAGCGTGCCCTTCAGCTGCTGGGGACAGGTAACACAGGTGTGACACAGGTGTGACACAGGTGTGACAGGTGTGACACAGGTGTGACAGGTGTGTGACAGGGCCAGCGTGCCCTTCAGCTCCTGTGCAGGTGAGGGACAGGTGTGACAGATGTGTGACACAGGTGTGACACAGGTGAGTGACAATGACTCCCCAGGAAGTGACAAGTGCATCCTCCTGCTGTACCCAAGGTGTGCCCAGGTGTGTTCAGGTGTGTCTGTGGATATCCCCAGGTGTGCCCAGGTGTGCCCAGGTGTATCCCAGGTGTATCCCAGGTGTATCCCAGGTGCCCCCAGGTGTATCCCAGGTGTATCCCAGGTGCCCCCAGGTGTACCCCAGGTGTGCCCAGATGTATCCCAGGTGTATCCCAGGTGTATCCCAGGTGTGTCCATGTGCCCCCAGGTGTGCCCAGGTGTGCCCAGGTGTATCCCAGGTGTATCCCAGGTGTATCCCAGGTGTGCCCAGGTGTATCCCAGGTGTATCCCAGGTGTATCCCAGGTGTATCCCAGGTGTGCCCAGGTGTATCCCAGGTGTATCCCAGGTGTATCCCAGGTGTGCCCAGATGTGCCCAGGTGTATCCCAGGTGTATCCCAGGTGTGCCCAGGTGTATCCCAGGTCTATCCCAGGTGTGCCCAGGTGTATCCCAGGTGTGTCCATGTGCCCCCAGGTGCCCCCATGTGCCCCCAGGTGTGCCCAGGTGTGCCCAGGTGTATCCCAGGTGTGCCCAGGTGTGTCCATGTGCCCCCAGGTGCCCCCAGGTGTATCCAGGTGTGCCCAGGTGTGCCCAGGTGTGCCCCTCACCTGCAGCACCCAGCCCAGCGCGAAGTCGGGGTGCATGAACTCCACCAGGCGCAGCAGCAGCTCCAGGGTGCGCATGTCGCCCTCGAAGCGATCGCGCAGGTCCAGGTACTGCACCTGCCCGGGGGGCGGGGTCACGGGTCGGGGCCGGACACTGACCCCGCCCATCACCCAGGTGTGCCCAGGTGTGTCCCCAGCTGTCCCCAGGTGTGTCCCCAGGTGTGTCCCCAGCTGTCCCCAGGTGTGTCCCCAGGTCTATCCCAGCTGTCCCCAGCTGTTCCCAGGTGTGCCCAGGTGTGTCCCCAGGTGTGTCCCCAGGTGTCCCCAGGTATCCCTAGGTGTCCCCCAGGTGTCCCCAGGTGTCCCCAAGGATGTCCCCAGGTGTGTCCATAGGTGTCCCCCCAGGTGTCCCCAAAGATGTCCCTAGTATCCCCCAGGTGTCCCCCAAGTGTCCCCAGGTGTGCCCAGCTGTCCCCAGGTCTATCCCAGGTGTGTCCCCAGGTGTCCCCAGGTGTGCCCAGGTGTGCCCAGCTGTCCCCAGGTGTGCCCAGGCGTGCCCAGGTGTGTCCCCAGGTGTGTCCCCAGCTGTCCCCAGGTGTGTCCCCAGGTCTATCCCAGGTGTGCCCAGGTGTGTCCCCAGCTGTCCCCAGCTGTCCCCAGGTCTATCCCAGGTGTGCCCAGGTGTGTCCCCAGGTGTCCCCAGGTGTGCCCAGGTGTCCCCAGGTGTGTCCCACCTTGACGGCCACGGGGGTCCCGTCGGGCAGCGTCGCTCGGTGCACCTGGGCCAGGCTGGCGGCCGCCACCGGCTCGTAGTCGAAGTCACGGAACATTCCGGAAGGCGTGGTCTGGAAATCCTCCAGGAACAGCTCGTCCACCTGGGACAGGTGAGGGACAGGTGAGTGATGGGACAGGTGAGGGACATCGGGGACAGGGATGGGGACATTGGGACAGGTGAGGGGACATTGGGACAGGTGACGGACAGGTGAGGGGACATTGAGACAGATCAGGGACAGGTGAGACACATGAGGGACATCAGGACAGGTGAGGGACAGGTGAGGGACAAGGGAGGGACACGTGAGCGGACAGGTGAGGGGACACTGGGGACAGCTGAGGGACAGGTGAGGGACAGGTGAGGGGACAGGTGAGGGACAGGTGAGGGGACACTGGGGACAGGTGAGGGACATGTGAGGGGACAGGTGAGGGACAGGTGAGGGGACACTGGGGACAGGTGAGGGACATGTGAGGGACAGGTGAGGGACAGGTGAGGGGACACTGCGGACGCTCCTCCATCCCGCCGTGTCCCCAAGCCCCAAGGTCCTTCAGGGGCCGCACTGTCCCCGTGCCACCCGCCCCGCGTGTCCCCCCAGTGTCCCCAATGTCCCCAATGTCCCCCAGTGTCCCCAATGTCCCCATTGTCCCCAGGGATGTCCCCAATGTCCCCAATGTCCCCAGTGTCCCCAGTGTCCCCAGTGTCCCCAGTACCCCCAATCCCCCCAATGTCCCCAGTGTCCCCAGTGTCCCCAATCCCCTGGGTGTCCCCAGTGTCCCCAATGTCCCCAGTGTCCCCAATCCCCTGGGTGTCCCCGGTGTCCCCAGTGTCCCCAATCCCCTGGGTGTCCCCAATGCCCCCAATCCCCCCAATCCCCCCAATGTCCCCAATGTCCCCGGTGTCCCCGTGTCACCTCCCGGTGCCCGCGGGGGCTGGCGCTGTCCTCCAGGGGTCGCAGTGTCACCGTCACCTCGGGGGGCAGCAGGTGGTCGACGCGCACAGCCCCAATGTCCCCAATGTCCCCAATGTCCCCAATGTCCCCAGTGTCCCCAGTGTCCCCAGTGTCCCCAGTGTCCCCAATGTCCCCTGGGTGTCCCCAATGTCCCCAGTGTCCCCAATCCCCTGGGTGTCCCCGGTGTCCCCAATGTCCCCGGTGTCCCCGTGTCACCTCCCGGTGCCCGCGGGGGCTGGCGCTGTCCTCCAGGGGTCGCAGTGTCACCGTCACCTCGGGGGGCAGCAGGTGGTCGAAGGCGCACAGCCCCTGGCCCAGCTTCACGTAGAGGCCGCCATTGGAGAACGCCCCCTGCAGGAGGCGCTGCCCTGCGCGGCGGTGGCACAGCGACATGGCCGACAGGTACGCGGGGCTGTCCTACAGGTGTGACACAGGTGTGTGACAGGTGTGTGTGTGACACAGGTGTGTGTGTGACAGGTGTGTGTGTGTGTGACACACACAGCAACATGGCCGACAGGTACGCGGGGCTGTCCTACAGGTGTGACACAGGTGTGTGTGTGTGTGACACAGGTGTGTGTGTGTGACACACATAGCGACATGGCCGACAGGTACGCGGGGCTGTCCTACAGGTGTGACACAGGTGTGTGTGTGACACAGGTGTGTGTGTGTGACACAGGTGTGTGTGTGTGACACACACAGCGACATGGCCGACAGGTACGCGGGGCTGTCCTACAGGTGTGACAGGTGTGACAGGTGTGACAGGTGTGTGACAGGTGTGTGTGTGTGACACACACAGCGACATGGCCGACAGGTACGCGGGGCTGTCCTACAGGTGTGACACAGGTGTGTGTGTGACACAGGTGTGACAGGTGTGTGACAGGTGTGTGTGTGTGACACAGGTGTGTGTGTGTGACACAGGTGTGTGTGTGTGTGTCACGCACAGCGACATGGCCGACAGGTACGCGGGGCTGTCCTACAGGTGTGTGACAGGTGTGTGACACAGGTGTGTGTGTGTGTGTGTGACAGGTGTGTGACAGGTGTGTGTGTGTGTGACACAGGTGTGTGTGTGTGTGACACAGGTGTGTGTGTGTGTGACACACACAGCGACATGGCCGACAGGTACGCGGGGCTGTCCTACAGGTGTGACAGGTGTGTGACACAGGTGTGTGTGTGACAGGTGTGTGTGTGTGTGACACAGGTGTGTGTGTGTGACACACACACAGCGACATGGCCAACAGGTACGCGGGCTGTCCTACAGGTGTGACACAGGTGTGACACAGGTGTGTGTGTGTGACACAGGTGTGTGTGTGTGTGTGACAGGTGTGTGTGTGTGTGACACAGGTGTGTGTGTGTGTACACAGGTGTGTGTGTGTGTGACACGCACAGCGACATGGCCGACAGGTACACGGGGCTGTCCTACAGGTGTGACAGGTAATACAGGTGTGACAGGTGTGACAGGTGTGACAGGTGTGACACAGGTGTGCATGACACAGGTGTGACACAAGGGTAATGGGTGTGGCACAGGTGTGAGCCCCCCCAAATTTCCCCCGAATCCCCCCCAGACCCTCCAGGACCCCCCAAATCTCCCCCAGACCCCCCAGGACCCCCCAAAATCCCCCCCAAATTCCCCAAAATGTCCCCAAATACCTCCCAGGACCCACCCCAAATCCCCCCCAAAATCCCCCCAAATTCCCTCAAATCCCCCCCGAGTCTCCCCCAAATCCCCCTAAATCTGCCCCAGGACCCCCAAATCCCCCCCAAATCCCTCCAGGACCCCCCCAAATTCCCCCAAATTCCCTCAAAAGTCCCCAAATACATCCCAGGACCCCCAAAAATCCCCTCTAGGACCCCTCAAATCCCCCCAGAACCCCCAAATCCCCCCAGGACCCCCAAATCCCCCCCAAATCCCCCCAGGACCCCCCAAATCTCCCCAGGACCCCCAAATCCCCCCCCAAATTCCCCCAAATCTCCCCAAAACCCCCAAATCCCCCCAAAAAACCCCCAGGACCCCCCAAATCCCCCAGGACCCCCAAATCCCCCCCAAATCCCCCCCCAAACCCCCAAATCCCCCAGGACCCCCAAATCCCCCCCAGGACCCCCCAAATGTCCCCCAAATCCCCCAGGACCCCCAAATCCCCCCAGGACCCCCAAATCTCCCCCAAATCCCCTACCCCAAATCCCCCCAGGACCCCCAAATCCCCCCAAATCCCCCCCAGGACCCCCAAATCCCCCCAGGACCCCCAAATCCCCCAAATTCCCCAACCCCCCAAATCCCCCAAATTCCCCCAAATCCCCCCAAATCCCCCCAGGACCCCCAAATCTCCCCAGGACCCCAAAATACCCCCCAAATTCCCCCAAATCCCCCAAATCCCCCCAGGACCCCCCGGTTTCCCCACCTGGTCGAGCCCCCTCAGCTCCACCTTCGTTGTCCACCAATAATCGAGGGAGATGTGGAGCCCCACGGAGAGGGACCTGGGGGCACGGGGCCCAGGGGACCCCAAAACCCCAAAAATCCCCCAAAAACACCCCAAAATCCCCCAAAAACCCCCCAAAACACCCCAGATCCCCCCAAAACCCCAAAACCCTCTGGAACCCCTAAAACTGCCTGGGACCCCAAAAACCCCAAAATCCCCCCAAAAAACCCCAAATCTGGGGGGACACCCACGGAGAGGGACCTGGGGGGCACGGGGGCTCAGGGGGACCCCAAAAAACCCCAAAATCCCCCCCAAAATCCCCCCCAAAAACCCCAAAACCCTCTGAACCCCCAAAACTGCCTGGGACCCCAAAAAACCCCAAAATCCCCCAAAACACCCCAAAAACCCCCAAAAAACCCAAAACCCTCTGGAACCCCTAAAAACCTCCTGGGACCCCAAAACCCCAAAATCCCCAAAACCCCAAAAATCCCCCCAAAAACCCCCAAAACACCCCAGATCCCCCCAAAAACCCCAAAACCCTCTGAACCCCTAAAACTGCCTGAGACCCCAAAAAACCCCAAAATCCCAACAAATTCCCGCAAATCTGGGGAGCCCCACGGAGAGGGACCTGGGGGGAAATGGGGGGGTCAGGGGGACCCCAAAATCCACCTGGGATCACCCAAAAATCCCCCCAAAACCCCAAACCCCCCTGAACCCCCACAACCTCCTGGGACCCCAAAAAACCCCAAAATTCCCCCAAAAACCCCCAAATCTGGGGGGACCCCCACGGAGAGGGACCTGGGGGGCACGGGGGGTCAGGGGGACCCCAAAATCCCCCAAAATCCACCCGGGACCCCCCAAAACCCCCCCAAAAAAACCCCAAAACCCTCTGAACCCCTAAAACCTCCTGGGACCCCAAAAAACCCCAAAATCCCCCCAAAAACCCCCAAATCTGGGGAGGACCTCCATCGAGAGGGACCTGGGGAGAAATGGGGGGGTCAGGGGGACCCCAAAATCCACCTGGGATCACCCAAAAATCCCCCAAAGAAACCCAAAAAACCCCAAAACCCCTGAACCCCTAAAACCTCCTGGGACCCCAAAAAACCCCAAAATCCCCCCAAAAACACCCCAAATCCCCCCCAAAAAACCCCAAAATCCACCTGGGACCCCCAAAACAACCCCAAAACCCTCTGAACCCCCAAAACTGCCTGGGACCCTAAAAAACCCCAAAATCCCCCCAAAAAACCCCAAATCTGGGGGGAGCCCCACTGAGAGGGACCTGGGGGACCCCAGAAGGGACCCCAGACCCACCTGGGACCCCTCAAAAATCCCAGACCCCCCAAAAACCCCCCCAGGACCCCCCCAAACCCCCTCAGGACCCCCTAAATTCCCCCAAATCTGCTCTGAGCCCCCCCAAAGCCCCCCAGATTTCCCCCAAATTTCCCCAGGACCCCCCAATCCCCCCAAATCCCCCAAACCCCCAAATTCCCCCAGCCCCCCAAATCCCACCCAAACCCCCCAGGACCCCCAAATCTCCCCAGGACCCCCAAATGCCCCCAAATCCCCCCAGGACCCCCAAACCCCAAACCCCCCGGGAACACCCAAACCCCCCAAATTTACCCCAACACAAAACCCCCAGGACCCCCCAAGACCCCCCAAATCCCCAGGACCCCCAAACCCCCAGGACCCCCAAATCCCCCCAGGACCCCCAAATCCCCCAGGACCCCCCAAATCCCCCCAAACCCCCCAGGACCCCCAATCCCCAAATCACCCCAAGCCCCCCAAACCCCCCAAACCCCCAGGCCCCCCAAACCCCCCCAGACCCCCAAATCCCCCTGACCCCCCAAACCCCCAGGACACCCCCCAGGACCCCTCACATCTCCCCAAGTCCTCCCAGGACCCCCCAAAACCCCCAAACCCCCAAACCCCCCCCTCAGGACCCCCAAATTCCAAACCCCCAGGACCCCCAAATCCCCCCAAATCCCCCAGGACCCCCCAGGACCCCCAAAATCCCCCCAACCCCCCAGGACCCCCAAATCCCCCAAACCCCCCAGGACCCCCCAAATCCCCCCAAACCCCCAAATTAACCAAGCCCCCCAGGACCCCCAAATCCCTACCCAAACCCCCAAATCCCTTAACCCCCAAATTTCCCCAAAAACACCCAATCCCCCAGGACCCCCCAAATTCCCCAGGACCCCCCAAATCCCCAGGACCCCCAGACCCCCAAATCTCCCCAACCCCCCGGAACACCCCCAAACACCCAATTTACCCCAAACCCCCCCAGGACCCCCCCAAAATACCCCAAGTCCCCCCAGGATCCCCCCAAGACCCCCCCAAATACCCCCAGGACCCCCCAGGACCCCCAAAATCCCCCCAACCCCCCTCAAACCCCCAAATCCCCCAAACCCCCGGACCCCCAAACCCCCAAGACCCCCAGGACCCCCAAATCTCCCCAAAACCCCCAAATCCCCCCCCCAAATCACCCAAACTCCCCAAATCCCCAAACCCCCCAAGCCCCCCAAACCCCCCCAGACCCCCCCAAACCTCCCCCCCAACCCCCCAAAACCCCCAAACCCCCCCAAACCCCCCAGGACCCCCCAAATCCCCCCAAACCCCCAGACCCCCCCCAAATTCCCCCAAATCCCCCAAACCCCCCAAGACCCCCAAACCCCCCAAACCCCCAAGACCCCCCAGACCCCCCAGACCCCCCCAAACCCCAGGACCCCCAAACCCCCCAGACCCCCAAACCCCAAATCCCCCCCAGGACCCCCAAATCTCCCCAAAACCCCCAACCCCCCAGTCCCCCAAATCCCCCAGGACCCCCCAGACCCCCAAATCACCCCAGGACCCCCAAGACCCCCCAAACCCCCCAAACACCAAACCCCAATACCCCAAACCCCCAGGACCCCCAAACCCCCCAAACCCCCAAAACTCCCCAGACCCCCAAATCACCCCAGGACCCCCAAACAAAATCCCCCAACCCCCAACCCCCCCAGGACCCCCAAAATCCCCTCCCCAAATCCCCCAGGACCCCCCAAACCCCCCAGGACCCCCAGGACCCCCCAACCTCCCAAATCCCCCCCCCAGGACCCCCCAAATCCCCCTGGACCCCCCAAACCCCCAAAACCCCCTCAGATCCCCAAATTCCCCAACCAACCCCCCAGGACCCCCCACACCCCCAGGACCCCCAAATCTCCCCAAGACCCCCAGGACCCCCCTCAGATCTCCCCAACCCCTCCTGGAACACCTCAAACACCCCCACATTTACCCCAAACCCCCCCAGGACCCCCCCAAATTTACCCCAAGTCCCCCAGGATCCCCCCAAGACCCCCAAATCCCCCCAATCCCCCTCAATCCCCCCAGGACCCCCCCAAATCTCCCCAAGTCCTCTCAGGACCCCCAAAATCCCCCAAATCCCCCAGGACCCCCTCAAACCCCCCAGGACCTCCCCAGGACCCCCCAGATCTCCCCAAAACCCCCACGACCCCCAAGCCCCCCAAATCACCCCCCAAATCCCCCAAGACCCCCCAAATCCCCCCAAACCCCCAGGACCCCCAAAAATCCCCCCAGGACCCTCCAAGACCCCCCAAACCCCCAAACCCCCCCAAACCCCCAAGACCCCCCGGACCCCCCAAATCCCCCAGGACCCCCCAAATCCCCCAATCTCCCCAGGACCCCCAGGACCCCTCAAATCACCCCAAGACCCCCAAGCCCCCAGGACCCCCCCAAAGCCCCTCTGGACCCCCCAAATCCCCCCAAAACCCCCCAGGACCCCCAAATCCCCCCAAATTCTCCCCCCAGGACCCCCCCAAATCCCCCAGGACCCCCCAAACCCCCAAATTTCCCCAAACACCCCCCATCACCCCCAAATCCCCCAGGACCCCCCAAGACCCCCAGGACCCCCAGGATCCCCTCAAATCTCCCCGGACCCCCCCAGGACCCCCAAAATCCCCCCATCCCCCTCAAACCCCCAAACCCCCAGGACCCCCAGGACCCCCAACCCCCCGGTACACTGCAGAAGCCCCACATTTACCCGAAACCCCCCATGCCCCGCTCGGGGCTCATACAGCCCCAGGACCCCCAGGGACCCCCCGGCCGCCGCGGGGAGCGCGCCCCCAGGGCCAGCCGGGGCCACAGCGGGGACCTGGGGGACAGGGCAAAGGGCAAAGGTCAACGGGACCCCCAGGGACCCCCCAGGAGACAGGTCAAAGGTCAAAGGTCACCGAGACACCCCCAGGGCCAGCCGGGGCCAGCGGGGGACCTGCGGGGACAGGGCAAAGGTCAGAGGTCACCGAGACCCCCAGGGATCCCCCAGGAGACAGGTCAAAGGTCACCGAGACCCCCGGGGACACCCGGGGCCACAGCGGGGACCTGCGGGAGAGGGCAAAGGTCAGAGGTCACCGAGATACCCCCAGGGCCAGCCGGGCCAGCGGGGGGACCTGCGGGACAGGGCAAAGGTCAGAGGTCACCGAGACACCCCCAGGGCCACCAAAGGGCACCGAGGGGACTGAGGGGACAGGGCAAAGGGCAAGGTCAACGGACCCCCAGGGACCGGGCCACAGGGGCGGGACAGGGGCAAAGGGCAAAGGTCACCGGGACACCCCCAGGGCCAGCCAGGGCCAGCGGGGCGACCTGCGGGGACAGGGCAAAGGTCAGAGGTCACCCCGAGAGACCCCCAGGGACCCCCCAGGGGACAGGTCAAAGGTCAAGGTCACCAGGACCCCAGGGCCACCCGGGGCCACAGCGGGGACCTGGGGGACAGGGCAAAGGTCAAAGGTCAACGGGACCCCTAGAGCCACAAAAGGTCACTGAGGGGACCTGGGGGGACAGGGATAGGACAGGTCAAAGGTCAAAGGTCACCGGGACCCCCAGGGCCACCCTGGGGGACACCAAAGGTCACCAAGGGGACACCAGAGGTCAAGGGTCAGGGACAGCCAGGGACACCCCCAGGGGACAGGTCAAAGGTCAGAGACCCCCCCTGTGACTCCTTGGGGACCTGTGGGGACAGGTCAGGGGTCAGAGGTCACTGAGACCCCCAGGAGCACCAAATGTCACTGAGGGGTCACTGGGGACCTGGGGGGACAGGTCAAAGGTCAGGGGTCAGGGGTCATTGACACCCAGGGGTACAGCAGGGCACGGACAGCGGCAGGTCAAAGGTCAGGGGTCAGGGATCAGGGACAGCCCCAGGGCCACCAGGGCAAAGGACAGCGGCAGGTCCCACTGGGTTAGGGGGCTGGGGTCCCAGGGGCCCAGGGCAAAGGTCAGGGGTCAGGCCCTCTGGGGCCCACTGGGCACAAGTAGAGCTGGGGTCAGGGGTCAGGGGCAAAGGTCAGGGGTCAGGAACTCTCTGTGGGTCACAGGACAAAAGTCAAGAGCGGGGTCAGGGGTCAGGGGTCAAGGGTTGGGGTCAGGGTTCAAATCTGCTGTAGGTCAGGGTCAGGGGTCAAGGGTTGGGGTCAGGGAGCCTCAGTGGGGCAGAGGCAGGGTTGGGGTCAGGGGTCAAGGTTCAAATGTAGGGCAGGGTCAGGGGTCAGAGGTCCTCTGTGGGTCAGGGGTCAAGGCCCAGCTGCAGGTCAGGGGTCAAGGGTCAGGGGTTGGGGTCAGGCATAAAAGTCCAAATGGTGATTATGGGTCAAGGGTCAGGGTCAGGGGTCACGGTTTGGGGCTCAGGGGTCAGAGGTCAAGGTCCAAATGTGAGTCAGGGGTCAGGGGTTGGGGTCAGGGGTCAGGATCCAGCTGTGGGGCAGGGTCAGGGGTCAAGGGTCAGGGCTCAAGGTCATGCTGCGGGTCAGAGATCAAAGGTTGGGGTCAGGGGTCAGGGGTCAGGGTCAGTGACCCCCAAGGGGCTCCTCCCCTCCCCAGGGACCCCCCAAGAGCCCCCCCAATGGGGTCAGGGGTCACAGAGCCCCCAAACCCCCAGGATCCCCCAATTTGGCTGGGGGGGGTCTCTGTGCCCCTCCCCCCGCCCCTCCCCCCCAATTTGGGTGGGGGTCTCTGTGTCCCCGCCCCTCCCCCCACCCCTCCCCGCCCCTCTCTCCCCAATTGGGGTCGGGGGTCCCAAACCCCCCCCAGGATCCCCCAATGTGGCTGGGGGTCTGCCCCTCCCCCGTGTGGGTGTGGCTCTGTGTGTCCCCGCCCTTCCCCCCCGCCCCTCCCCTCGCCCCCCCTCCCCCCCCCCTCCCCTCACCTCGCGCTCGCGCCGGGGCCGCTCCGGGGCCGTTGGGGGGGGAGGGGCAGCAGCCGCACCTGGGGGAGGGGGGAGGGGGGAGGGGGGAGGGGCGGGGTCAGGGGAGGGACCCCAAAAACACCGGGGGGGGGGGGAAGTGGGGGTTGACACTGGGGGGGGGGACAAGTGACACTGGGGGGCCCAGGGGGACACTGGGGGGACAGGTGACACTGGGGGGTCCCAGGGGGTCCCAGGTGACACTGGGGGTCCCAGGGGGGCTCAGGTGACATTGGGGGTCCCAGGTGACATGGGGGTGTGGGGGCACAGGTGACATTGGGGGGTCAGTGACATTGGGGGGGCACATGACATTTTGGGGGTCGGCGGTGAGACTGAGGGGTCCCGGGGGGAGTTCAGGTGCCACTGGGGGGTCCCAAGGGGGCTACAGGTGACATTGGGGGGTCCCAGGTGACATTGGGGGGGCTCTGGGGGGGCACAGGTGACATTGGGGGTCAGTGACATTGGGGGGGGACACGTGACATTGGGGGGACAGGTGACATTGGGAGGGGTCTCGGGGGTCCCAGGTGACATTGGGGGGTCCCAGGTGAGACTGAGGGGTCCGGGGGGAGTTCAGGTGCCACTGGGGGGTCCCAAGGGGGGACAGGTGACATTGGGAGGGGTCAGTGACATTGGGGGGCTCAGGTGACATTGGGGGTCCCAAGGGGGGGGGCAGGTGACATTGGGGGGTTCTGGGGGGGGCACAGGTGACATTGGGGGGGAGGGCGCACTGGGGGCTCGGGGGGCAGTGACAACAGGGGGACCTGAGGGGGGTCCCGGATTGGGGGGGCGACAGTGGGGGTGTCCTAAAGGGGGTCCCGGGGGCGGGGGCGACACTCGGGGGTCCCGACGGGGGTCGGTGACGTTGGGGGGGTCGGTGACAATAGGGGGTGACACCGGGGGTCCCAGAGTGGGCGGGGCCCCGCGCGGGGCTCCCGGCGGAAGTTCCGGGAAGTTCCGGGGGGTTTCCCAGAGTGGGGGAGGGGTGACCCCGGGCCAGGGGGTGACCCCGGGGTGGGGGAGGGGGTGTCCCAATTTGGGGGTCCCGGTGCCGCCCCTCCCCCCCCCTCACCGCCCGCCGCAGCCCCATCGCCGCCGCCGCCGCCGCCGCGCGCCCGGCCCCGCCCCCCGCGCCTCCCCATTGGCTCAATCCGCGCCCGGCCCCGCCCCCCGCGCGTCCCCATTGGCCGAGCCCGCACCGCGGGCCCGTCGCCGGCCCCGCGCCGCCCCGCGCGCTGATTGGCTGGAACGAACCGCGAGCGGGAATCGGCAGAGGGGGCGTGGCCGAGGGGCGGATGGGGCGGGGCTATAGAGGAGGGGCGGGGCATCGCCTCAGGGAGGGGGAGGGGCTCGGATTGCTGGGGAGCTGCTCGGGACGGCTCCGCCCCCTCGTTAGCCACGCCCCCTTTCCAAGATGGCGGCGGTCGGTGAGAACGGGACGGGGGTCCCGGGACGCTGCCCCTCCCCCCATCCCCCCGCGAGGCCACGCCCCCGGAAGGGCGGGGGGAGGGGCGAGGGAGGGGCGAGGCTCCCCTCCCCCACCCCCGGGGTCGCCCCAGGCCCCGCCCCCAGCGCGGCCGGACGGGGAGGGGCGGAAAAGGGGGAGGGGCTGAGGAGGGGGAGGGAAGGGGGGGGAAGGACCCCCAAAATAGCCCCGCCCCCTCACTTGCCCCGCCCCCCACCCCAAATCACCCTCTGTGCCCCACCCCCACCCCAAATCACCCCCTGTGCCCCACCCCCACCCTCACCTGTCCCCGGACCTCAGCTTGTCCCATCCCCCCCGCCCCACCTGTCCCTCCCTGTCCCTCACCTGTCCCCGTGTCCTTCGCTTGTCCCATCCCCCACCTGTCCCCACCTGTCCCTCACCTGTCCCCTCCCCTGTCCCTCACCTGTCCCTCACCTGTCCCTCACCTGTCCCCAATGTCCCCCCCTGTCCCCCACCTGTCCCCCTGTCCCTCACCTGTCCCCAATGTCCCCAATGTCCCTCACCTGTCCCCAATGTCCCCCCCCTGTCCCTCCCCTGTCCCTCCCCTGTCCCTCCCCTGTCCCCCACCTGTCTCACCTGTCCCTCCCCTGTCCCCAATGTCCCTCACCTGTCCCCCACCTGTCCCTCACCTGTCCCTCAATGTCCCCACTGTCCCTCACCTGTCCCTCCCCTGTCCCTCACCTGTCCCTCACCTGTCCCCAATGTCCCTCCCCTGTCCCCAATGTCCCCAATGTCCCTCCCCTGTCCCTCCCCTGTCCCTCACTGTCCCCTGTCCCTCACCTGTCCCCCACCTGTCCCTCCCCTGTCCCCCCCTGTCCCCACCTATCCTCACCTGTCCCTCCCTGTCCCTCACCTGTCCCCACCTGTCCCCCACCTGTCCCTCCCCTGTCCCTCCCTGTCCCACCTGTCCCTCACCTGTCCCTCACCTGTCCCTCACCTGTCCCTCCCCTGTCCCTCACCTGTCCCTCACCTGTCCCCCACCTGTCCCTCCCCTGTCCCCGCCCTCCCCCAGCGCAGCCGCGGGGTCCCCCCAGCCCCCCCCGCAGGGCTCGGCCGCAGGTGAGGGGGAGGATGAAGGTGAAGATGAAGGCTCGGCCAGAGGCTCAGGTGAGGCCCCAGGTGAGCAGGGGGGCGGGGCCTCACCTGCCCGCGCTGCCCCCCGAGATCGTCCTGAGGATCCTGCAGGCGGCCGTGGAGGGGGAGGGGGCGGTGCCCTTCCTGTGCAGGTGAGGGCACAGCTGGGCACACCTGGGGACACCTGGGATACACCTGGGCACTCCTGGGCACACCTGGGCACACCTGGGCACACCTGGGCACACCTGGGCACACCTGGGCACCTGGGCACACCTGGGAACACCTGGGGACACCTGGGATAGCACCTGGGGATACACCTGGGATACACCTGGGCACACCTGGGCACACCTGGGATACACCTGGGATACACCTGGGATACACCTGGGATACACCTGGGATACACCTGGGGGCACCTGGGCACACCTGGGGACACCTGGGCACACCTGGGAACACCTGGGATACACCTGGGATACACCTGGGGGCACCTGGGACACCTGGGGGCACCTGGGCACACCTGGGGGCACCTGGGATACACCTGGGGACACCTGGGCACACCTGGGAACACCTGGGAACACCTGGGATACACCTGGGATACACCTGGGGCACCTGGGATACACCTGGGATACACCTGGGGGCACCTGGGATACACCTGGGGGCACCTGGGATACACCTGGGCACACCTGGGCACACCTGGGATACACCTGGGATACACCTGGGATACACCTGGGGGCACCTGGGACACCTGGGGGCACCTGGGCACACCTGGGGGCACCTGGGATACACCTGGGACACCTGGGCACACCTGGGACACCTGGGGACACCTGGGGGCACCTGGGGGGCACGCACTGCCTCCCCGTACCCCTGGACACACCTGGGATCCCCCTGGCGGCTCCCTGGGCCCACCTGGGCACAGCTGGGATACACCTGGGATACACCTGGGCACACCTGGGATGGACCTGGGGGCACCTGGGATACACCTGGGGAGAGCTGGGGGCACCTGGGGATATCCACAGACCCACCTGGGGACACACCTGGGCACCTGGGACACACAGGTGGGCACACCTGGGCACACCTTGGGTACACCTAGAGACTGGCCCCGGGCACACCTGGGGATATGCCAGAGTCACGTGTGCAACCCGGGGCACCTGGGGCACCTGTGTGTCACCTGTGTGGCACCTGTACTCCCCTGTGTGTCACCTGGGCACACCTGAGACACACCTGAGGCTACCTGGGCACACCTGGGGGCATTTGGGGGGTTGGTCACTGTCCCTCACCTGTCCCACCTGTCCCTCCCCTGTCCCTCACCTGTCCCTCACCTGTCCCTCACTTGTCTCACCTGTCTCACCTGTGGTTACCTGTGTGTTACCTCTGTGTTACCTGCGTGCCCCCCGTGTGTCACCTGTACTCACCTGTGTGTCACCTGTGTCACCTGTGTGTCACCTGTGTGTCACCTGTGTCACCTGTGTGTCACCTGTGTGTTACCTGTGTGTCACCTGTGGGTGATCACCTGTGTGTCGACTGCCAGAGGTCACGTGTGTTACCTTTGTCACCTGTGTGTCACCTGTGTGTCACCTGTGTGTCACCTGTACTCACCTGTGTGTCACCTGTGTCACCTGTGTGGCACCTGTGTCCCGTGTACTCACCTGTGTCATCTGTGTCACCTGTGTCACCTGTGTGTCACCTGTGTCACCTGTGTCACCTGTGTGTCACCTGTGTGTTACCTTTGTCACCTGTGTGTCACCTGTGTGTCACCTGTACTCACCTGTGTGTCACCTGTGTCACCTGTGTCACCTGTGTCTCACCTGTGTGTCACCTGTGTCACCTGCGTCACCTGTGTGACCTGTGTGACCTGGCTGACCTGTCCCTCACCTGTGCCACCTGTCCTTACCTATCCCTCAGTTGTCACCTGTCCTCTCCTGTCCTTACCTGTGTCACCTGTGTCACTTGTCACCTGCCTTCAGTCTCACCTGTCCCACCTGTCCCACCTGTCCCACCTGTCTCACCTGTCTCACCTGTCCCCACCTGTCTCATTTGTCTCACCTGTCTCACTCATGTCACCTGTCCTCACTTGTCTCTTGCTTCTCTCACCTGTCCTCACCTGCCCTTACCTGCTTTCACCTGTCCCACCTGTCCCACCTGTCCCACCTGTCCCACCTGTCCCTCACCTGTCCCACCTGTCCCACCTGTCCCACCTGTCCCACCTGTCCCTCACCTGTCCCTCACCTGTCCCACCTGTCCCACCTGTCTCACCTGTCCTTACCCACCTCACCTGTCTCACACCTGTCTGAACTGCCCTCACCTGTCCCCACCTGTCCCCCACCTGTCCCTCACCTGTCTCATTGGCTCACCTGCTCTCACCTGTCCTCATTGTTCCTCACGTGTCTCACCTGCCTGCAACTGACCTCATCTCCTTCATCTGTCTTACCTGTCCTTACCTGTGTCACCTGTACTCACCTGTCCTTACCTGTTTGTCACCTCTCACCTGTCCCACCTGTCCCCCCTCACCTGTCCCTCACCTGTCCCTCCCCCCTGTCTCCACGTTCCTCACCTGTCCCCAGGAGTTCGGCCTGCTCACTGACTGGCGCAGCCACGTGCGCTCACCTGTCTGTAGGTGCGTGCACACCTGGCTGCACCTGGGGAGAAACACACCTTCATCTCTCACCTGGGCACACCTGTGTACACCTGTGGAGAAACACACCTGTCACACACCTGTGTCACACTGTGCCACCTGGGTCACTACCTGTTGTCACTGACACTCACCTGCGTCCACCTGGTCCCTCCCCGGTACTCCGGGTACACCTGCGGATACACCTGTCACTCTTGGATACACCCTGGGACACACCGGGCTGCAGGTGTGCACACCTGGGGCCACACCTGGGGTCACACCTGGGCACACCTGGGCACACCTGGGGCGAGAAACACACCTGGGGGGAGAAACACACCTGGGACACACCTGGGTCACACCTGGGTCACACCTGGCTCAGGTGACACACCTGGGGTCACACCTGGGGTCATACCTGGGTCACACCTGGGATACACCTGGGATACACCTGGGATACACCTGGGATACACCTGGGATACACCTGGGCACACCTGGGATACACCTGGGACACACCTGGCTCAGGTGTCACACCTGGGTCACACCTGGGGTCACAGCTGGGTCACACCTGGGGTCACACCTGGGGTCATACCTGAGGTCACAGCTGGGGTCACACCTGGGACAGGTGACACACCTGGGGTCACACCTGGGGACACACCTGGGGACACACCTGGGCACACCTGGGCACACCTGGGGACACACCCGGGTCACACCTGGCTCAGGTGACACACCTGGGTCACACCTGGGGTCACACCTGGGGTCAGAGCTGGGGTCACGTCTGGGGTCACACCTGGCTCAGGTGTCACACCTGGGGACACACCCGGGTCACACCTGGGGACACACCTGGGTCACACCTGGGGTCACACCTGGGTCACACCTGGGTCACACACCTGGGGACACACCCGGGTCACACCTGGGGACACACCTGGGTCACACCTGAGGTCACACCTGGGGACACACCCGGGTCACACCTGGGGTCACACCTGGGTCACACACCTGGGTCACACACCTGGGTCACACCCGGGTCACACCTGGGTCACACCTGGGTCACACCTGGGGTCACACCTGGGTCACACACCTGGGTCACACCTGGGTCACACCTGGGACACACCCGGGTCACACCCGGGTCACACCTGGGTCACACACCTGGGTCACACACCTGGGTCACACCTGGGGTCACACCTGGGTCACACCTGGGGTCACGTCTGGGGTCACACCTGGGTCACACCTGGGGTCACACCTGGGTCACACCTGGGACCTGACACCTGTGGTCACACCTGGGTCACAAACCTGGGTCACACCTGGGCACACCTGGGTCACACCTGGGGTCACACCTGGGTCACACGTGGCTCAGGTGTCACACCTGAACCTCTCCCCTCCCCCCCCAGGCCCTGAGCAAGTTCTGTCCCCACCTGCGCCACCTGGAGCTGCGGCGCTGCCAGGTGACACCGGGGACACACCTGGGGGGTTCAGGTGACACCTGGGCAGGTTTGGTGACACCTGAGTGGGTTCTGGTGCCACCTGGGCAGGTTTGGGGACACCTGAGGGCATTTTGGGGACACCTGGGGGCTCCGGGTGACATCTGGGGGGGTTTTGGTGACACCTGGGCAGGTTTGGGGACACCTGTTGGGTTTTGGTGACACCTGGGGGGGTTTTGGTGACACCTGGGGGGTTCTGGTGACACCTGAGTTGGTTTTGGTGCCACCTGGGGGGTCCGGGTGACACCTGGGGGGGTTTTGGGGACACCTGGGGGGTTTTGGGGACACCTGGGGGGGTTTTGGGGACACCTGGGGGTCCGGGTGACATCTGGGGGTTTGGTGACACCTGAGGGCAGTTTGGGGACACCTGGGGGTTTTGGGGACACCTGGGGGTTTGACACCTGAGTTGGTTTTGGTGCCACCTGGGGGGTCCGGGTGACACCTGGGCAGGTTTGGGGACACCTGGGGGGTTTGGGGACACCTGGGGGGTTTTGGGGGCACCTGGGGGGTCCGGGTGACACCTGGGGGTTTTGGGGACACCTGGGGGTTTTGGGGACACCTGGGGGGTCTGGGTGCCACCTGTTGGGTTTTGGGGACACCTGGGCAGGTTTGGGGACACCTGGGGGGTTTTGGGGACACCTGGGGGGTTTTGGGGACACCTGTTGTGTCCCGGTGCCACCTGTTGGGTTTTGGGGTCCCCAGGTGGAGCCGTCGGCGTTGGGGGGGTTCCTGGCCGCCCCTCCCCCCCTGCAGCACCTGCACCTCACCTGTCCCCACCTGCGGCCGGTGCTGCCCGCCCTGGCTGTGAGTGCGGGGGGCGCAAAAACACCCAAAAATGACCCAAAAATACCCAAAAATGACCCCAAAAATGACCCCAAAAATACCCAAAAATGACCCCAAAATGTCCCAAAAATGACCCAAAAATGACCCCAAAATGACCCAAAAATGACCCAAAATGACCCCAAAATGACCCCAAAAATGACCCCAAAAATGACCCCCAAAAATGACCCAAAAATGACCCCAAAAATGACCCCAAAAATACCCAAAATACCCAAAAATGACCCCAAAAATACCCAAAAATGACCCCAAAAATACCCAAAAATGACCCAAAAATACCCCAAAAATGACCCCAAAATACCCAAAAATGACCCAAAAATATCCCCCCAAAATGACCCAAAAATGACCCCAAAATGACCCAAAAATGACCCAAAAATGTACCCCAAAATACCCAAAAACCCCAAAAATGACCCAAAATACCCTAAAATGACCCAAAAATGACCCCAAAAATGACCCCCAAAATGACCCCAAAATGACCCCAAAATACCCAAAAATGACCCCAAAAAACCCCAAAATGACCCCAAAATGACCCCAAAAATGACCCCAAAAAATGACCCCAAAAATACCCAAAAATGACCCCAAAAATGACCCCAAAATACCCAAAAATGACCCCAAAATGACCCCAAAAATGACCCAAAAATGACCCCAAAAATGACCCAAAAATGACCCCAAAAATAACCCAAAAATGACCCAAAATGACCCCAAAATGACCCAAAAATGACCCCAAAATGACCCAAAAATGACCCAAAAATGACCCAAAAATGACCCAAAAATGACCCAAAAATGTCCCAAAAATGACCCCAAAATGACCCCAAAATGACCCAAAAATACCCAAAAATGACCCCAAAATACCCAAAAATGACCCAAAAATGACCCCAAAAATGACCCAAAAATAACCCAAAAATGACCCAAAAATGACCCAAAAATACCCAAAAATGACCCCAAAAATGACCCCAAAATGACCCAAAAATGACCCAAAAATGACCCCAAAAATGACCCAAAATGACCCCAAAAATGACCCAAAAATGACCCAAAAATGACCCAAAAATGACCCAAAATGACCCCAAAAATGACCCAAAAATGACCCCAAAAATGACCAAAAAATGACCCAAAATGACCCCAAAAATACCCAAAAATGACCCCAAAATGCCCCAAAAATGACCCCAAAAATGACCCAAAAATGACCCCACCCAAAATGACCCAAAAATGACCCCAAAATGACCCCAAAAATGACCCAAAATGACCCAAAATGACCCAAAAATGACCCAAAATGACCCCAAAATGACCCCAAAATACCCAAAATGACCCAAAAATGACCCCAAAATGACCCCAAAAATGACCCAAAAATGACCCCAAAATGACCCCAAAAATGACCCAAAAATGACCCAAAAATGACCCAAAAATGACCCAAAAAATGACCCAAAATGACCCCAAAATGACCCCAAAAATGACCCCAAAAATGACCCAAAAATGACCCAAAAATGACCCAAAATGACCCAAAATGACCCAAAAATGACCCCAAAAATGACCCCAAAAATGACCCAAAATGACCCAAAAATGACCCCAAAATGACCCCAAAAATGACCCAAAAATGACCCAAAATACCCAAAAATGACCCAAAATGACCCAAAAATGACCCAAAATGACCCCAAAATGACCCAAAAATGACCCAAAATGACCCCAAAATGACCCCAAAAATGACCCCAAAAATGACCCCCCAAAATGACCCAAAATGACCCCAAAATGACCCCCAAAATGACCCCAAAATGACCCAAAAATGACCCCAAAAATGACCCCAAAAATGACCCCAAAATGACCCAAAAATGACCCCAAAATGACCCAAAATGACCCCAAAATGACCCAAAAATGACCCAAAATGACCCAAAAATGACCCCAAAAATGACCCAAAAATGACCCAAAAATGACCCAAAAAATGACCCCAAAAATGACCCCAAAATGACCCCAAAATGACCCCAAAAATGACCCCAAAATGACCCAAAATGACCCAAAAATGACCCAAAATGACCCAAAAATGACCCCAAAATGACCCCAAAATGACCCAAAAATGACCCAAAATGACCCAAAATGACCCAAAAATGACCCAAAAATGACCCCAAAATGACCCAAAAATGACCCCAAAATGACCCCAAAATGACCCCAAAAATGACCCAAAATGACCCAAAAAATGACCCCACAAATGACCCCAAAATACCCACCCCAAAATGACCCCAAAAATGACCCAAAATGACCCAAAAATGACCCAAAAAACCCCCAAAATGACCCAAAATGACCCAAAAATGACCCCAAAATGACCCCAAAATGACCCAAAATGACCCAAAAATGACCCCCAAAAATGACCCCAAAATGACCCCAAAATGCCCCAAAAATGACCCCAAAATGACCCAAAAATGACCCAAAAATGACCCCAAAAATGACCCAAAAATGACCCAAAAATGACCCAAAATGACCCAAAATGACCCAAAATGACCCCAAAATGACCCAAAAATGACCCCAAAAATGACCCAAAATGACCCAAAATGAAAAAATGACCCAAAATGACCCAAAATGACCCCAAAACAAAATGACCCCAAAAATACCCAAAATGACCCCAAAATGACCCAAAATGACCCAAAATGACCCAAAAATGACCCCAAAAATGACCCAAAAATGACCCTAAAATGACCCAAAATGACCCCAAAAATGACCCCAAAATGACCCAAAATGACCCCAAAATGACCCCAAAATGACCCAAAAATGACCCAAAAAACCCAAAATGACCCCAAAATGACCCCAAAATGACCCAAAAACAAAATGACCCCAAAAATACCCAAAAATTACCCAAAAATGACCCCAAAACAAAAATGCCCCCAAAATGACCCAAAAATACCTAAAAAAAACCCCAAAATGACCCAAAATGACCCCAAAATGAACCCAAAAATGACCCAAAATGACCCAAAAATGACCCCAAAATGACCCAAAAATGACCCCAAAAATGACCCCAAAAATACCCAAAAATGACCCAAAAATGACCCAAAAAATGACCCCAAAATGACCCCAAAAATACCCAAAAATGACCCAAAAATACCCCAAAAATACCCAAAAAAATACCCCAAAGACCCCCAAAAATGCCCCAAAAATATCCCCAAAAATACCCCAAAATGACCAAAAAACCCCCCCCAAATGACCCCAAAAAATCACCCAAAAATACCCCCAAAAATCCCAAAATCCCCCAAAACCCAAATCCAAAAATCCCCAAAATCCCCCAAAATGCCCCCCAAAAGACCCCAAAGCCCCCAAAAAAACCCCCAAAATCCCCCAAAATCCCCCAAAACCCCCAAAACCCCCCCAAAATGCCCCCCCAAACCCCCCCCCCAAAATCCCCAAAAATCCCCCAACCCAAATCCCCAAAAAAAAAAAAAAACCCCAAAAAAAAATCCCCCAAAATATCCCCCAAAATTCCCCCAAAAAAAAATCCCCCAAAATAAAAAAACCCAAAAACCCCAAAAATACCCAAAAAAAATCCCCAAAAAAATCCCCAAAATCCAAAAACCCCCAAAAAAATCCCAAAAATCCCCAAAAATTCCCAAAAAATGCCCCCAAAATAAAAACAAAAAACCAGAAAAGTCCCAAAAATATCCCCAAAAAAATCCCCCCTAAATCCCCCCAAAATCCAAGAAAAATCCCAAAATATCCCCCAAAAATTCCCAAAAAATTCCCCGAAAATCCAAAAAAATTCAAGAAAAATCCCCAAAAATATCCCCCAAAAATATTCCCCAAAAATCCCCCAAAATTCAAGAAAAATCCAAGAAAAGTCCCAAAAATATCCCCCAAATATTCCCCAAAAATCAAAAAAAAATCCAAAAAGAATCCAAGAAAAATCCCAAAATCTCCCCCCAAAATTCCCAAAAAATTTCCCCTTAAATCCAAGAAAAATCCCAAAAATATCCCCCAAAAATTCCCAAAAATTCCCCCCAAAATGCAAGAAAAATCCAAGAAAAATCCCCAAAAATTCCCCCAAAAATTCCAAAAAAATCCCCCAAAATCAAAAAAACATCCAAGAAAAATCCCCCAAATATCCCCCAAAAAATCTCCCAAAAATATCCCCCTAAATTCCCCTAAAATCCAAGAAAATTCCCAAAAATATTCCCCAAAAATCCCCAAAATCCAAAAAAAAAAAATCCCAAAAATATCCCCCAAAATTCCCAAAAAATCCACCAAAAACTCCCAAAAAAACCCCAAAAATGCAAAAAAAATCCAAGAAAAATCCCAAAAAAATCCCCCCAAAATTCCCCCCTAAATCCCCCTCAAAATCCACGAAAAATCCCAAAATATCCCCCAAATATTCCAAAAAAATCCCCCTCACAATTCAAGAAAAATCCCCAAAAATATCCCCCAAAATCCCCCCATAAATCTGCCTCAAAATCCCCCAAAAATTTAAAAAAAATCCCCCAAAATTCCCAAAAAAATCTCCCAAAAATCCAAAAAAATGCAAGAAAAATCCCCAAAATATCCCCCAAAAATTCCCAACAAATCCCCAAAATCAAAAACAAATCCAAGCAATATCCCCAAAATATCCCCCAAAAATATCCCCCAAAAATTCCCAAAAAATCCCCCAAAAATCCAAAAAAAATCCAAGAAAAATCCCCAAAATATCCCCCAAAAATTCCCAAAAAATGCCCCCAAAAATATCCCCTCAAAATTCCCCAAAAATCCCCCCTCAAAAATCCAAGAAAAATCAAAAATATCCCCCAAAAAACCCCCAAAAAAAAACTCCCAAAAAAACCCCAAAAAAAATCCCCAAAAAAAAAAAATCCCAAAAAAAAATATCCCCCAAAAATTCCCCAAAAAATCCCCAAAAATCAAAAAATTCCAAAAATAATCCAAAAAAATCCCCAAAAACCCCCCCCAAAATCCCCAAAAATCCCCAAAAAAAATCCAAAAAAAAATCCCCCAAAAATCCCCCCCAAAATGACCCCAAAAATCCCCCAAAATCCCCCCAAAATCCGAAAAAAATCCCCCCCCCCCCCAAAATATCCCCCAAAAATTTCCCAAAAATACCCCCAAAAATCCAAAAAACCCAAAAAACCCAAACCCCAAAAAACCCCAAAAAACCCAAAAAAACCCAAACCCCCCCAAAAATCCCCACCCATAACCCAAAACAAAAATCCCCACCCAACCCCCCCCCCCCACCCCAAAATCCCCAAAACCCCAAAAAAATCCAAAAAACCCAAAAATAACCCCAAAAACCCCACAAACCCCCCAAAAAATCCCCAAAAAACCCCCAAAAACCCCACAAAACCCCAAAAAACTCAAAAAATATCCCCAAAAAAACCCAAAAACACCCCAAAAAAAATTCACAAAAATACCCCTAAAAACCCCAAATCCCACCCCAAATCCAAAAAACCCAAAAATCCCCCAAAAATCCAAAACCCAAAAAAATCCCCAAAAAAACTCCCCAAATCCAAACCCCCAAAATCCCAAAAAATCCCAAAAACCCCAAATCCCCCAAAATCCCAAAAAAACCCCAACCCAAAACCCCAAAACAAAAAACCCCAAAAAAATCCAAAAAACGAAATCCAAAAACCCAAAACCCAACCCCCCCAAACCCCAAACTCCCCAAATCCCACCTGGGAACCCCCCCAACCCCCCCCAACCCCAAAAAACCCCCCACCCTGGGACCAAAAACACCCAAAAAAACCCAAAAAAACCCAACATGGACAAAACCCAAAACCCCAAACCCAAAACCAAACAAAACCCCCAAACCAAACCCAAAATCCACCTGGGAACCCAAAAAAACCCACCAAACCAAAAACCCCCCCAAACCCAAAAAACCCAAAAAAACAAACCCAAAAAAAAACCCACCCAAAAAAAAACCAAAACAAAATCTGGGACCAAATACCCCTGGGCCCCTGTCCCCAAAAAAAAACAAACCAAAACCTGGGAACCCCCAAAACAAAACCAACAAAAACACAAAAAACCCCAAAAAAACCCCAAACACCCCAAAAAAAAACCAACTGGGAACCCAAAAAAACAAAACAACCAAAAAACCCAAAACAAAAACCAACCAAAAACAAAAACCCCAAAACCCCACAAACAACAAACACCAAAAACCACAAAACCAAAACCACCTGGGAACCCCAAAAACCCCCAAACAACCCAAAAACCCACACCAAAACTGGACCCCAAAAAACCCCCAAACCAAAACAAAACAAAATCCTGGGAACCAAACCCCAAAAAACCCAAACCAACAAACCAACCAAAAAAACCCCAAAAACCCCAAAACCCCCAAAACCCCAAAAACCCAAAAACCCAAAACCCCAAACCCCAAAACCACCCCAAAATCACCTGGGAACCCCAAATCCCGCCACCACCCCAATGGGACAAAAACAAAAACCCCAAAAACCCCAAAACACCAAAAACCCAAACCCCCCCCAAAAACACAACCAAACCAAAACCCAAACCACAACAAAACCCCCAAAAACCCCACCCAAAACCCCAAAAAAAACCAAACAAAACACCCCAAAACTCACCTGGGAACCCAACCCAAAAAACCACCCCAACCAAACCCCCCAACACACCCTGGGACCACCCCAAAAAAACCCCCAAAACCCAAAACAAAATTGGGAACAAAACCAAACCCCCCCAAACAAACCCCCCCAAAACCAAAGCCAAACAAAACCAAAATCAAAAAAACGGGACAACCAAAAACCAAAAAACAAACCACCCAACAACAAACCCAAAAACCCCCCACCAAAACCCAACCCAAACCACTGAACAAAGAACTGAAAAACAAAACAAAACAAACCAAAACAAAACCAAAAAAAACAAAATGAAACAAAAACAAAAAAAAAAACAAAATCCTGGGAACCCAAAAAAAACAACACCAAAAAACAACCCAAAAACCCCAAAAACCCCACCTGGGAACCCCAAAACCAAAACACCTGGGAACCCCAAAACCCCCAAAAAACCCCAAAACCACAAAACACCTGGGAACCCCCAAAAACCCCAAACCCCACCAGACAAAAACCACCCAAAAAACCCCCAAAACCCCAAAACCACCCCAAAACCCCCCAAAAACTGGGAACCCCCAAACACCTGGAACCAACCCCAAAACCAAAAAACCAAAACCAAAACCCCCCAAAACCACCTGGACCAAAACCCCAAACCACCCCAAAAACCCCAAAAACCCCAAACCACCCCAAAACCCCAAAAACCCCTGGGACCCCCAAAACCCCAAAACCACACCTAGAACCCCAAAACCCCCCCAAAACCACCCTGAAAATCACCCCCCAAAAACCCATCCCCAAAACACCCAACTCCCCTGGGAACCCCAAAAACCCCCGACCCCAAAACCCCAAAACCAACTCTGGAACCCCAAACCCCAAAACCACCCAAAAACCCCAACTGGGACCCCAAAACCCCAAAAACCCCACCGGGACCCAAAACCCCAAACCACCCCAAATACCCCAAACCTGGGAACCCCCAAAACCCCAAAAACCCCAAACCAAAACCACCTAAGAACCCCAAAACCCCCGACCCCGAACCCAAAACACCCCCCAAAACCCCCACCCCAAACTCACCTGGGAACCCCCAAAACACCCCAAACCACCCCCCAACACCCCAAACCCCCCCCCCCAACCCAAAACCACCCCAAAACCCCAAACCCCACCCCAAAACCCCAAAACCCCCAAAAACCTGGCAAAACCCCCAAAAACCCCTGCAACCCGCCCACCCAAACCCCACAAACCACAACACCCTGAAACCAAAAAACCTGAAGCATAACCCCCCAACACTGACACACAAACCGGAATGGGGAAATCGCCAACAGACCCCCACCCTGGGAAAAAACCAAAACCACCGCAAACCAAAAACCCCCAAACCCCCAAAACCACCCCAAAACACTGGAACCCAAAACCCCAAAACCCTGGGACCCAAAAACCCCAAACCCCAAAACCCCAAAATCACCTGGGAACCCCAAAACCCCCCCACCACCCCCAAACCCCAAAACCCCACCCCAAAACCACCCCAAAAACCCAAAACCAAACACCAAAAAATGCCAAAAAAAAAACCACCCCAAAAACCCACACTGACCCAAAAAAACCCAAAAACCCCAAAACCCCAAAACCCCCAAAAATGCAAAAAAACCCCCTCCCCCGCCCAGACCAAAACAAGAAAAAACCACTGGCAAAACCAAAACCCCCACCCCAAAAAACCCCAAAACCGACAAAAACCAACCCAAAACACACAACACTGGGACCACATATAAAACACCAAAACCCCACACCTGGGAACAAAAAAAACAAAACAACACAACAAAACACTGGAACCAAAAAACTGAAACAAAAACCCAAACACACCTGGGACAACACTGGGAACCCAAAACCCAAAAAAACAAAACCCACCCCAAAACCACCCCAAAACTCCTGGGACCAAAACCCCACTGGGACCCCAAAACCAAAAACCCAACCCAAACACAAAACCAACAACAAAACCAAAAACGAAATAAAAAAAACCACTAAAAAAATCAAAACAATACAAGTCAAAACCCCCAAACGGACAACCAACATGACCAACCACACAAACTCTAAAACCCAATACAAAAAAAACCCAACCCCCCCAAAAACCCCACCCAAAACCCAACCCAAAACCCCAAAACCCCCCCCAACCCCCAAAACTCACCTGGGAACCCCAAAAACCCCAAAAACCCCAAAACCACCCAAAACCCCAAAACACCCCAAAACTCACCTGGGAACCCCAAAACCCCAAAACCCCACCCCAAAACCCCAAAACCCCCAAAACCCCCCGGGAACCCCAAAAACCCCAAACAAAACCCCCCCCAAACCACCCCCAAAAACTCACCTGGGAACCCCAAAAAACCCCAAACCCACCCCAAACCAAAACACCTGACCAAAAAACCCAAATCACAAATATGCAAACAAACCTGACCAAAACCCAAAACCACCCAAAACCCACCCCACCTGGGAACCCCAAACCACCCCAAAACCCCAAAAAACCCAAAAAAATCCCCAAAACCACCCCAAAAACTCACCTGGGAACCCCAAAAATTCACCTGGGAACCCCCCCCCAAAACCCCAAACCCACCCCAAAAACCACCCGGGAACCCCCAAAACCCCAAAAACCACCGAACCCTGGGAACCCCAAAACCACCGGGAACCAAAACCCCATAAAATCCCCAAAACCACCCCAAAAACTCACCTGGGAACCCCAAAAACCCAAAACCACCCCAAATTCACCCCAAAATGAGCCTGGGTCCCCCAAAAACCCCAAAAGCCACACCTGGGAACCCAAAAATATCCACTTGGGAACCCCAAAAACCCCAAAAACCCCAAAAACCCCAAAACCACCCCAAAAACACCTGGGAACCCCCAATCCCCGGCGCTGCCCCTGGGAACGGCTGCAACCGCAAACCCCAAACACCTGGGAAAACCCCCAAAGTCACCCCAAAATCCCCCTGGGAACCCCAAAAACCCCAAAACCCCACCCAAAAACCCCAAAACCACCCCAAAAACTCACCTGGGAACCCCAAAACCCCAAAACCCCAAACCACCCCAAAACCCCAAAAACCCCACCCCAAAACCCCAAAACCACCCCAAAAACTCACCTGGGAACCCCAAAAACCACCCCCAAAACCCCCCCCGCCACACCCCCAAATCCCCTGGCCCCAGCCCCAACCCCAGGTCACCAAAACCCCCCAAAACAACCCAAAGACACCCTGGGCACCCCAAAAATCCCAAAACCACACCTGGGAACCCAAAAAAATCCACTTGGGAACCCCAAAACCCCAAACCCCACACCTGGGAACCCCAATCCACCTGGGAACCCCAAAACCCCATAAAAATCCCCAAAACCACCCCAAAAACTCACCTGGGAACCCCAAAACCCCAAAACCCCAAAACCCCCCAAAACCACCCCAAAACTCATCTGGGAACCCCAAAAAAACCCCCAAAAAATCACCTGGGCACCCCAAAAAGCCCCAAAGAAACCCCAAAATTCCACCTGGGAACCCCAAAAAAACCCCATAGAAATCCCCAAAACCAAAAACCCCCCAAAAACTCACCTGGGAACCCCAAAAAAAACCCTAAACCACCCCAACTTCACCCCAAAATGAGCCTGGGTCCCCCAAAAACCCCAAAAGCCACACCTGGGAACCCAAAAAAATCCACTTGGGAACCCCCAAAACCCCAAACCCCACACCTGGGAACCCCCAAATCCACCTGGGAACCCCAAAACCCCATAGAAATCCCCAAAACCACCCCAAAAACTCACCTGGGAACCCCAAGAAAACCCCCAAAAATCCACCTGGGCACCCCAAAATCACCCTGGGAACCCCAAAAACCCCCTGGGAACAAATCCACCTGGGAACCTCAAAAAGCCCCAAAGAAACCCCAAAGTTCCACCTGGGAACCCCAAAAAAACCCCATAGAAATGCCCAAAACCACCCCAAAAACTCACCTGGGAACCCCAAAAAACCCCAAAACCACCCCAAAATGAGCCTGGGTCCCCCAACAACCCCAAAAACCACACCTGGGAACCCAAAAAATCCACTTGGGAACCCCCAAAAAACCCCAAACCCCCCCAAACCCCAACCCCAAAAACCACCGGACTCCCCAACCCAAAAGCCCCAACCCACCCACCACCAAAACAAGCACCTGGAACCCCAAAAAACCCCAAAAATCCCAAACCTGGAACCCAAAAACCCCAAACCCTCAACCCAAAACACCTGGGACCCAAAAAACCCCAAACCATCGGACCAAAATCCACCTAGTAACCCCAAAAACCCCAAAACCACCCCGAAATCACCCCAAAATCAGCCTGGGGACCCCAAAAACCCCAAAACGCCCCAAAAGCCCCAAAACCCCACGCGCCAGCCCGGGGCTGTCAGTACCAAAAACCCCCAAATTCACCCCAAAATCACCCCAAATTCACCCCAAAATGAGCCTGGGTCTCCCAAAAACCCCAAAACCCACACCTGGGAACCCAAAAAGCCCCAAAGAAACCCCAAAGTTCCACCTGGGAACCCCAAAAAAACCCCAGAGAAATCCCCAAAACCACCCCAAAAACTCACCTGGGAACCCCAAACAAACCCCAAAAACTCACCTCGGAACCCCAAAATCCCCCTGGGAACCCCAAAATCAGCCTGGGCACCCCAAAAAACCCCAAAACCACACCTGGGAACCCCAGAAAAACCCCAAAACCACCCCAAATTCACCCCAAAATGAGCCTGGGTCCCCCAGCAACCCCAAAAACCACACCTGGGAACCCAAAAAAATCCACTCGGGAACCCCCAAAACCCCAAACCCCACACCTGGGAACCCAAAAAAATCCACCTGGGAACCCCAAAAAACCCCAGAATCACACCTGGGAACCCCAAAAACCCCATAGAAATCCCCAAACCACCCCAAAATAAGCCTGGGTCCCCCAAAAACCCCAAAAGCCACACCTGGGAACCCAAAAAAATCCACTTGGGAACCCCCAAAACCCCAAACCCCACACCTGGGAACCTCAAATCCACCTGGGAACCCCAAAAAAACCCCATAGAAATCCCCAAAACCACCCCAAAAACTCACCTGGGAACCCCAAACAAACCCCAAAAATTCACCTGGGCAACCCAAAATCAGCCTGGGAACCCCAAAATCCCCCTGGGAACCCCAAAAAGCCCCAAAGAAACCCCAAAGTTCCACCTGGGAACCCCAAAAAACCCCCTAGAAATGCCCCAAAACCACCCCAAAAATTCACCTGGGAACCCCAAATATTCACCTGGGAGACCCCCAAAACCCCAAAACCACCCCAAATTCACCCCAAATTCTCCCGGGAACCCCAAAAACCCCAAACCCCACACCTGGGAACCCCAAATCCACCTGGGAACCCCAAAACCCCATAGAAATCCCCAAAACCACCCCAAAAACTCACCTGGGAACCCCAAAAAACCCCAAATATCCACCTGGGAACCCCAAAAAACCCCAAAACCACCCCAAATTCACCCCAAAATGAGCCTGGGTCCCCCAAAAACCCCAAAAACCACACCTGGGAACCCAAAAAATCCACTTGGGAACCCCCAAAACCCCAAACCCCACACCTGGGAACCCCCAAATCCACCTGGGAACCCCAAAAAGCCCCAAAGAAACCCCAAAGTTCCACCTGGGAACCCCAAAAAGCCCCAAAAATTCACGCTGGGAACCCCCAAAACCCCAAAGAAATCCCCAAAACCACCCCAAAAACTCACCTGGGAACCCCAAAAAACCCCCAAAATCCACCTGGGCACCCCAAAAAGCCCCAAAAACCCCAAAATTCCACCTGGGAACCCCAAAAACCCCATAGAAATCCCCAAAACCACCCCAAAAACTCACCTGGGAACCCCAAAAAAACCCCAAATATTCACCTGGGAACCCCAAAATCGGCTTGGGCACCCCAAAAAACCCCAAACCCCACACCTGGGAACCCCAAAAACCCCAAATATTCACCTGGGAGACCCCAAAAACCCCAAAACCACCCCAAATTCACCCCAAAATCAGCCTGGGAACCCCAAAAAGCCCCCACACCTGGGCACCCCCAAATCCACCTGGGAACCCCAAAAAGCCCCAAAAACCACACCTGGGCCCCCCCAGACGGGGCTCCCTCCCCAATGCACAGGTGCCCCTCCCCCCATAGCTGGGTGCCCCTCCCCCACCCCCCGGGCGCCCCCACAGGTGCCCCTCCCCCACCTGCCCCCCCCCCCCCCCTCCCCGTGCTGTGCCCCCCCCCCCACCTGTGCCCCTCCCCACCTGTGCCCTCCCCCAGCTCACCTGCCCCTCCCCCATTCCCAGGTTCTCCAGCTGGGGGGGTCCCTCTGGGTGCCCCTCCCCCAGTCTCACCTGAGCCCCTCCCCCCTCTCACCTGAGCCCCTCCCCCATCCCCAGGTGCTCCGGCTGGGCGGGGCCCTTTGGGAGCCCCTCCCCCATTCTCACCTGAGCCCCTCCCCCATTCTCACCTGAGCCCCTCCCCCACCTGTCCCCTCCCCCATTCTCACCTGCGCCCCTCCCCAGCCTCACCCCAGCCCCTCCCCCTCCCCCACCTGTGCCCCTCCCCCATTCTCACCTGAGCCCCTCCCCACCCCAGGTGCTCCCCGTCTCACCGGAGCCCTCCCCCATTCTCACCTGAGCCCCTCCCCCACCTGAGCCCCTCCCCCAGTCTCACCTGAGCCCCTCCCCCATTCTCACCTGAGCCCCTCCCCCAGTCTCACCTGTGCCCCTCCCCCATTCTCACCTGAGCCCCTCCCCCATCCCCAGGTGCTCCGGCTGGGCGGGGCTCTGTGGGTGCCCCTCCCCCATTCTCACCTGTGCCCCTCCCCCAGTCTCATCTGTGCCCCTCCCCCATTCTCACCTGAGCCCCTCCCCCAGTCTCACCTGTGCCCCTCCCCCAGTCTCACCTGTGCCCCTCCCCCATTCTCACCTGTGCCCCTCCCCCGTCTCACCTGAGCCCCTCCCCCATCCGCAGGTGCTCCGGCTGGGCGGGGCTCTGTGGGACCCGCTGCCCCTCCCCTGTGCGCCCCTCCCCAGTCCCACCTGTGCCTCCCCTCACCTGGGGCGGGGGGGACGCCATCCGCCTGGTGCGCTCTGGGACGCGCGGGCCCCCGGGCTCGTGCGCAGCGGGGGCACCAGGGGCCCCCCCGCTGCTGGAGCTGCCCCGGCGTCAGGGGGACACACCTGGGGGGACATGGGACACACCTGGGACACACCTGGGGACATGGGGACACACCTGGGGGGACATGGGGACACACCTGGGGACATGGGACACACCTGGGACACACCTGGGACACACCTGGGGGGACACCTGGGACACACCTGGGGACATGGGGACACACCTGGGGGGACATGGGACACACCTGGGGACACACCTGGGGACACACACCTGGGGGACACACCTGGGGACACACCTGGGGGACATGGGACACACCTGGGGGACACATGGGACACACCTGGGGACACCTGGGGACACCTGGGACACACCTGGGGGGACACCTGGGGACATGGGGACACACCTGGGACACACCTGGGGGGACATGGGGACACACCTGGGACACACCTGGGACACACCTGGGGGGACACCTGGGACACACCTGGGGGACACCTGGGGGGACACCTGGGACACACCTGGGACACACCTGGGGACACACATGGGACACACCTGGGACACACCTGGGGGACATGGGGACACACCTGGGACACACCTGGGGGACACCTGGGACACACTGGGACACACCTGGGACATGGGGACACACCTGGGGGACACTGGGGACACACCTGGGACACACCTGGGACACACCTGGGGGGACATGGGACACACCTGGGGACATGGGGACACACCTGGGACACACCTGGGGACATGGGACACACACACCTGGGGACATGGGGACATACCTGGGGACATGGGGACACCTGGGGACACACCTGGGGACACCTGGGACACCTGGGGACATGGGGGGACATGGGGACACACCTGGGGACACACATGGGACACACCTGGGGGGACACCTGGAGGGACATGGGGACACACCTGGGACACACTGGGGACACACCTGGGGGACACCTGGGACACACCTGGGACACACCTGGGGGGACATGGGGACACATGGGGACACACCTGGGGACATGGGACACACCTGGGACACACCTGGGGACACACCTGGGGGGACACCTGGGGAGTATGGGGGACACACCTGGGACACACCTGGGACACACCTGGGGACACCTGGGGGACACGGGACACACCTGGGACACACCTGGGGGACACCTGGGGGACACCTGGGGGGACATGGGGACACACCTGGGACACACCTGGGGCACACCTGGGGACGTGGGGGGGACATGGGGACACACCTGGGACACACCTGGGACACACCTGGGGGGACATGGGGACACACCTGGGACACACCTGGGACATGGGGACACCTGGGGACACACCTGGGGGATACCTGGGACACACCTGGGGACATGGGGACACACCACACATGGGCACACGGGGACACCTGGGGACACACCTGGGGACACCTGGGACACCTGGGGACGTGGGGGGACATGGGGACACACCTGGGGGACAGCACATGGGGACACACCTGGGGACATGGGGACACATCTGAGGCACACCTGAGACACACCTGGGGACACATCTGGGACATGGGGACACACCTGGGGATGTGGGGGGACACGGGGACACACCTGGGACACACACCTGGGCACATGAAACACCTGGGGACACACCTGGGGCATGGGGGCTGCGGGTGTGGGTCACGCGGTCTCACCTGGCCCACACACTGTCCCCGGGGCATGGGCCACCTGGGACCACCTGGTCCCACCTGTCACATGGGGGTGCGCGCGGGCTCCGGTCTCCTGTCCCTGTCACTGTCCCCAGGGCTGGCGGCTGTCCCCCGTGTCCCATTGTCACCCCTGTCCCCTGTCCCCATTGTCACACCGTGTCCCCTGCCCGTGTCCCCGGGCTGTCCCCATTGTCACACACTGTCACTGTCCCCATTGTCACACCGTGTCCCCGGTTCCCCTTGTCCCGTGTCACCCCTGTCCCCATTGTCACTTTGTGTCCCCTGTCCCCATTGTCACTCCTGTCCCCTGTCCCCATTGTCACTCTGTGTCCCCTGTCTGTGTCCCCAGGCTGTTCCCATTGTCACACCGTGTCCCCTGTCTGTGTCCCCATTGTCACACTGTGTCCCCTGTCCCCATTGTCACACCGTGTCCCCGGGCTGTCCCCTGTCCCATTGTCACCCCTGTCCCCATTGTCACTCTGTGTCCCCGGGGCTGTCGCTCGGTGTCCCATTGTCACACACTGTCACTGTCCCTGTCGCTGTCCCCAGGGCTGGAGGTGCTGGCGCTGCCCGTGTCCCCGGGCTGTCCCCATTGTCCCCATTGTCACACACTGTCACTGTCCCCAGGGCTGGAGGTGCTGGCGCTGCCCCTGTCCCCATTGTCACACACTGTCACTGTCCCTGTCGTTGTCCCCAGGGCTGGAGGTGCTGGCGCTGCCCGTGTCCCCGGGCTGTCCCCATTGTCACACACTGTCCTCTCTGTTGTCCCCAGGGCTGGAGGTGCTGGCGCTGCCCGTGTCCCCGGGCTGTCCCCATTGTCCCCATTGTCACACACTGTCCCTGTCCCCTCTGTTGTCCCCAGGGCTCGAGGTGCTGGCGCTGCCCGTGTCCCCGGGCTGCCGCTCGGTGTCGCCGCGCTCGGGGGGCGTGGCCTGGCCGCAGGTGACACGCCGCTGGCACCGGACGCTGCTGGAGCTGGACCTGAGCGGGCGCCGCGACCCCGACCTGGGGGCGGCCCTGGCGCAGTTCGGGCCCCGCGACCCCCTGAGGGTGCTGCGGGTGGCGGGGACAGCGGTGACAGCGCGGGACCTCGGGTGCGACACCGGGGACATCGGGGACACTGGGGACATTGGGGACACTGGGGACATCGGGGACACTGGGGACATTGGGGAATTGGGGACACTGGGGGCATTGGGGACATTGGGGACAGTGGGGGCATTGGAGACATTGGGGGGAATTGGGGACAGTGGGGGGAATTGGGGACATTGGGGACACTGGGGACATCGGGGACATCGGGGACACTGGGGACATTGGGACATTGGGGGGAATGGGGGACATTGGGGGGAATTGGGGACATTGGGGACATTGGGACCCCCTGAGGGTGCTGCGGGTGGCGGGGACAGCGGTGACAGGGCGGGACCTCGGGTGCGACACCGGGGACATCGGGGACACTGGGGACATTGGGACATTGGGGGGAATTGGGGACATTGGGGACATTGGGGGGAATTGAGGGAATTGGGGACATTGGGGGGAATTGGGGACGTTGGGGACAGTGGGGACATTGGGACATTGGGGGGAATTGGGGACATTGGGGACATTGGGACCCCCTGAGGGTGCTGCGGGTGGCGGGGACAGCGGTGACAGCGCGGGACCTCGGGTGCGACACCGGGGACATCGGGGACACTGGGGGCATTGGGGACATTGGGGGGAATTGGGGACAGTGGGGGGAATTGGGGACATTGGGGACACTGGGGACATTGGGGACACTGGGGACATCGGGGGGACATTGGGGACACTGGGGAGATTGGGGGGAATTGGGGACGTTGGGGACATTGGGGGGAATGGGGGACATTGGGGACACTGGGGACATTGGGGACACTGGGGACATCGGGGGTACATTGGGGACACTGGAGACATTGGGGGGAATTGGGGACACTGGGGGCATTGGGGACATTGGGGACATCGGGGACATTGGGGGGAATTGAGGGAATTGGGGACATTGGGGACACTGGGGACGTTGGGGACACTGGGGACATCGGGGGAACATTGGGGACATTGGGGACACTGGGGACATTGGGGACATTGGGGGAATTGGGGACATTGGGGACACTGGGGACATTGGGGGCATTGGAGACATTGGGGACACTGGGGATATTGGGGACGCTGGGGACATTTGTGGGGTCAGGGGTCGCTCAGGGGACACCGGGGGGTCAGGGGTCACTCAGGGGACATTTGTGGGGTCAGGGGTCGCTCAGGGGACACCGGGGTGGGTCAGGGGTCACTCAGGGGACATTTGTGGGGTCAGGGGTCGCTCAGGTGCCCGTTGTCGCCGCGTGTCCCCAGGCCGCTGCTGGCGTGTCCGCAGCTGTCGCACCTGGACGTGTCCTCGTGCCGCCGCCTGCCCCGCGGCACCAAGCGGCCGCACCGGGGCCGGGCGGCGGTGCTGGGGCTGCTGCGGGCGCTGGGGGGCGCCACCGCGGCGGGGACAGCGCCGCACGAGGGGACAGCCCTCGGTGGGACACCCCCCAGTGGGACACCCCCAGAACCCGGGACACCCCCGAGCTGGGGACAGCCCTCAGTGTGACACCCCCCGAGCTGGGGACACCGGGACACCCAGCTGGGACCCCTCAGACTGGGACCCTCCCCACTGTGACCCCCCCAGAACTGGGGACACCCCCGGATGAAGGGACAGCCCTCAGTGGGACACCCCCGGGGCTGGGGACACCCCCAGAACCCAGGACACCCCTCAATGTGACACCCCCCAGCTGGGGACACCCCCCAGTGTGACCCCCCCAGAATTGGGGACACCCCCCGAGCTGGGGACACCCCCGGAAACGGGGACACCCCCCAGTGTGACCTCCCCAGAATTGGGGACACCCCCAGAAGCCAGGACACCCCTCAATGTGACACCCCCAGAGGGGACACCCCCGGGCGAACCGGGGACACCCCCAATGTGACCCCCCCACATGAGGGGACACCCCCAGGGGACACCCCTCAATGTGACCCCCTGAGCTGGGACACCCCCAGATCAGGGGACCCCCCCCAAAGTGACCCCCCTGCCACCAGGGACCCCCCACAAGGTGACCCCCCCCAAAGTGACGCCCCCGGCTCAGGGGACCCCCCAAAAGAGGAGACCCCCCCGGGATGAACCCCCCCATGAGGAGACCCCGCCCACAAAGAGGAGACCCCGCCCCCCAATGTGACCCCGCCCAATGGGACCCCCAAACAGGGGACCCCCCCCAGAGCCCCGCTTATGCAGAGACCCCCAAAAAAAAAAAAGGAGATCCCCCCCAATTCTGAGAGACCCCAAATCTGAGCCCCCCCAATTCTGAGAGACCCCCCCCCAAATCCGAGCCCCCCATTTGGAGACCCCCCCAATTCTGACACCCCCAATTATAAGACCCCCCCCCAATTCTGACCCCCCCCCCAAACCAACCGCCCCCTCCCCATTAACGCCCCTCCCCCATCGAGGCCCCTCCCCCAACCCTGGACCCCCCAAAACCTGAGCGACCCCCCCAGACCCCCTCCCCCTCCCCTCATTTTTTTATAGCCCCCCTTTTTGTAGCCCCTCCCCCTTTTTTGTAGCCCCTCCTCCTTTTTGTAGCCACTCCCCCTTTTTTATAGCCCCTCCCCCTTTTTTGTAACCCCCCCAATTTTGTAGCTCCCATTTTTGGGGGTCGCCCCCCCCTCAATAAAAGCGCTCTGCCCCTCCCCCACCCCCAAAATCCGGGAATTTGTTGGGGGGGGGAGGGGCCGAGGGGGGAGGGGCGATTGTGTCCCCGCCCCCCCGTTCCCCTCCCCCCCCCCAACGGGGGTCGTTTGTCACCCGCCTGCGGCAGCCGCCTCATTTGCATATTAATGAGGTGTAATGAGGCACGGAAGGCCCCGCCCACAGCCTGGGCAATGCCAGAGCTCACCTGGGCAATGCCAGGATGCACCTGGGCAATGCCAGAGCTCACCTGGGCAATGCCAGAGCTCACCTGGGCAATGCCAGGATGCACCTGGGCACGGTCAGAGCTCACCTGGGCAATGTCAGAACTCACCTGGGCAAGCTCAGAGCTCACCTGGGCAAGGTCAGAGCTCACCTGGGCAATGCCAGAGCTCACCTGGGCACCCTTAGAGCTCACCTGGGCAAGGTCAGAACTCACCTGGGCAATGCCAGAGATCACCCGGGCAATGCCAGAGCTCACCTGGGCAATGCCAGAGCTCACCTGGGCACCCTCAGAGCTCACCTGGGCAATGCCAGGATGCACCTGGGCAAGGTCAGAGCTCACCTGGGCAATGCCAGAGCTCACCTGGGCACCCTCAGAGCCCACCTGGGCAATGCCAGGATGCACCTGGGCAAGGTCAGAGCTCATCTGGGCAATGCCAGAGCTCACCTGGGCACCCTCAGAGCCCACCTGGGCAATGCCAGGATGCACCTGGGCAAGGTCAGAACTCACCTGGGCAAGGTCAGAATGCCTCTGGGCAACCCCAGCATAACCTGGGCACCCTCAGACCCACCTGGGCAATGCCAGGATCCACCTGGGCAACCTCAGAGCCCAGGTGGACAACCTGAGAACCTGCCTGGGCAACCTCAGCGCCCACCTGGGCAATGCCAGGATCCACCTGGGCAACCCCAGCATAACCTGGGCAAGTCCAGATCCCACCTGGGCAACCTGAGAACCCAACTGGGCAACCTCAGACCCACCTGGGCAACCCAAACATCCACCTGGGCAACCCCAGGACGCACCTGGGCAACCTTGGAACCTGCCTGGGCAACACCGTAACTCACCTGGGCAACCTCGAACCACCTGGGCAGTGCCAACCTCCACCTGGGCAGTGCCAACCTCCACCTGGGCAGCCTCAGAACCACCTGGGCAGTGCCAACCTCCACCTGGGCACTGCCAACCTCCACCTGGGCAGCCTCAGAACACACCTGTGCAATGCCAGGATCCACCAGGGCCCCCTCAAGTCCCACCTGGGCAATGTTGGCGACGGCTGGGCACCCGCAGCTCCCACCTGGGCAACCTCAGCGCCACCTGGGCAACCTGAAGATCTACCTGGCCAACCTCAGCTCCCACCTGGGCAACCTCCGAACCAACCTGGGCAACCTCAACTCGCACCTGGACAACCCCAGGAGTCACCTGGGCGAGATCAGAGCCAACCTGGGCAACCTGGGCGCGCTGCTGGGCAACCTGAGCAGCCACCTGGGCAACCTGAGCACCCTGCTGGACAACCTGAGCGCCCACCTGGGCAACCTGAGCGCCCACCTGGGCAGCATCCGAGCCAGCATGGGCGATGGCGTGCCCTGGGCAAGCTCGGTGGCACCTGGGCAAGAGCAGCGCCCACCTGGGCAAGCTGAGAGCCCACCTGGGCAACTTGAGAGCACACCTGGGCAAGGGCAGCACCCACCTGGGCAAGCTCAGCGCCCACCTGGGCAACTTGAGAGCACACCTGGGCAAGGGCAGCGCCCACCTGGGCAAGGGCAGCGCCCACCTGGGCAACCTGAGCACCCTGAGCAACTTCAGAACCCACCTGGGCATCCTCGGGATCCACCTGGGCAAGCACAGAACCAACCTGGAGCACCTCGGCGCCCACCTGGGCATCCTCAGCATCCACCTGGGCAAGCTGAACACCCTGGGCAACCCCAGCGCCCACCTGGGCAACCCCAGCGCCCACCTGGGCAACCCCAGCGCTCACCTGCGCAAGCAGCGCCCCCTCGTGGCCCAGCGGGGTATGGCAGCCCCTCCACCACCACCGAGCCGTTTAATTAAATGCTAATGAGATGGTAATGAGATGCAAATGAGCCTCCCTGGTTGCCCGCAGACTGTCGGGGTGGGGGAGGGGAAGGAAGCCCATCCCCCCCCCCCCCCCCATCAATTCCCGGGAATTCCACCCAAAAAAAATTTCGGATTTTGGGCTCCCAAAAGTTCTGGGATTTTCCCCGTATTTCCCCCCAAAAAATTCTGGGATTTTCTGGTTCCAAAGTTCCGGGATTTCCCCCCAAAATCCTGGGATTTTCCCGGATTTCCCCTAAAAAAATTTGGGATTTCAGGCTCCCAAAATCCCCTGACTTTCCCAGATTTCCCCTAAAAACCTTTGGGATTTTGGGCTCCCAAAATCCTGGGATTTTCCCGGATTTGCCCTCCAAAACCTTTGGGATTTTGGGCTCCCAAAATCCAGGGATTTTCCCGGATTTCCCCCCAAACCTTTGGGATTTTGGGCACACAAAATTCTGGGGTTTTCCAGGATTTCCCCTCCAAAAATTTGGGATTTTCTGGGGTTTTTGAGCTTCCCAAAATCCCTGGATTCCCCTGGATCTCAGCGCTCCCCAATGTCCCCAAATTTTGGGATTCTCCTAGAATTCTTCGTGTCCTCCAAATTTTGTGTTTTCATGAAACCCAGCGCTCCCCATTCCCATTTTCCCATTCCCATTTCCCCATTCCCATTTATCCCGTTCCCATTCTCATTTTTCCCATTGCAAATCCCATTTTCCCCTTTTTCTGTTTTGCCCATTCCCATTCTCCCATTTTTCCCATTTTCCCCATTTCCATTATTCCAATTTTCCCATTATTCCATTTTTTCCAGTATTCCCATTCCCATTTCTCCAATTTCCATTATTCCCATTATTCCCATTTTCCCCATTAACCCCATTATTCCCACTTTTCATATTTCCCCATTCCCATTTTCCCCATTCCTTTTTTTCCCCATTCCCATTTTCCCAAATTTCCCATTTTTTCCATTTCCCCCATTCCCATCTACATTTTTCCATTCCCATTTTCCCCATTAGTCCCATTCCCATTTTCCCCATTATTCCCATTCCCATTTTTCCCATTTCCCCCATTTCCATTTTCCCCATTATTCTCATTATTCCCATTTTTCCAGTTCCATTTCTCCCATTTTCTCCATTCCCATTTTTTTCATTTTCCCATTTTCCCCATTTTCTCTGATCCCATTCCCATTTTTCCCATTTTTCCCATTTCCCCTTTTTCCCATCCCCGTTTTCCCCATTTTCCCATTTTCCCCATTCTCATTATTCCTTTTATTCTCGTTATTCCCATTATTCCAATTTTCCCCATTCCTGTATTTTCCCATTTCCCCATTCCCTTTTTTCTCATTTTCCCATTTTCCCCGTTCCCATTTATCCCATTTTCCCAATTTTTCCCATTCCCATTTTCCTATTTCCATTTTCCCCATTTCCCCCATTTTCCCCACTATTCCCATTCTCATTATTCCCATTTTCCCCATTTCCCCCATTCCCATTCTTTCCCATTATCCCCATTCCCATTTTCCCCATTTCCCCCCTTTTTATCCCAAAATCCGTCTCTCTCTCCACTCCCAAATTCCGCCATTTCCCCCAAAATTCAGGTTTGGGATTCTCCCAGGTCTCAGATTTCCCAATTCCCCCAAAATTCAGGTTTGGGATTCTCCCAGGTCTCAGATTTCCCAATTCCCCCAAAATTCAGGTTTGGGATTCTCCCAGGTCTCAGATTTCCCAATTCCCCCAAAATGCGGGTTTGGGATTCTCCCAGGTCTCAGATTTCCCAATTCCCCCAAAATTCAGGTTTGGGATTCTCCCAGGTCTCAGATTTCCCAATTCCCCCAAAATCCGGGTTTGGGATTCTGGCGGTTCCTAAAACTCCTCGTTCCCGCGTCTCAGCAGTTCCGGGATTCTCCCGGGTCCTAAAGCTCCAAAATCCCCCGAATTCCCCCCAAATTCCGGGATTATCCGGGCTCCTAAATCTCCCCAAATCCCGCCAGAATTCCGTGATTCTCCCGCGTTCTAAAGCTCCCAAATCCCCCCGAATTCCGGGATTCTCCTGGGTCCTAAATCTCCCCAAATCTCCCAAAATTCCGGAATTCTCCCGGGTCCTAAAACTCCAAAAACTCCCAAATTCCGGGATTCTTCTGCCTCCTAAAGTTCCCAATTCTCCCCCAAATTCCAGGATTCTCCCGGGTCCAATCGCTCCCCGAATCCCGGGATTTTCCGGCTCCAATCCCTGCCCAAATCCCCCCAGATTACGGAATTCTGCTGGGTCCTATCGCTCCCCAATTCCCCCGTAAATCCCGGGATTCTCGTGGCTCCAATCCCTCCCAAATTCCCCCCAAATCCCGGGATTCTCCGAGCTCCAATCCCTCCCCAATTCCTCCCAAATCCCGGGATTCTCTCGGCTCCAATCGCTCCCAAATCCCGGGATTCTCCCGGGTCCTACCGCTCCCAATTCCCCCCCAAATCCCGGGATTCTCCCGGGTCCTACCGCTCCCAATTCCCCCTCAAATTCCGGGATTCTCAGGGCTCCAATCCCTCCCCAATTCCCCCCAAATTTCGGAATTCTCCCGGGTCCTACCGCTCTCAAATCCCGGGATTCTCCCGGGTCCTACCGCTCCCGAATCCCGGGTTTCTCCCGGGTCCTAGCGCTCCCAAATCCCGGGATTCTCTCGGCTCCAATCGCTCCCGAATCCCGGGATTCTCTCGGCTCCAATCGCTCCCAAATCACGGGATTCTCCCGGGTCCTATCGCTCCCAAATCCCGGGATTCTCCCGGGTCCTACCGCTCCCAGTTCCCCCTCAAATCCCGGGATTCTCTCGGCTCCAATCGCTCCCGAATCCCGGGATTCTCCCGGGTCCTACCGCTCCCAAATCCCGGGATTCTCCCGGGTCCTACCGCCCCCTAATCCCGGGATTCTCTCGGCTCCAATCCCTCCCCAAATTCCGGGATTCTCCCGGGTCCTACCGCTCCCAAATCCCCCTCAAATCCCGGGATTCTCCCGGGTCCTACCGCTCCCAATCCCCCCAAATCCCGGGATTCTCCCGGGTCCTACCGCTCCCAATTCCCCCTCAAATTCCGGGATTCTCAGGGCTCCAATCCCTCCCAAATCCTTCCCCCCGCCCCAATCGTACTCCTCATCCCGGTCTTCGCTCCAATCCCCCAATCCCGGGATTTCCCGGGTCCTACCAACCTTCCCCTCCAATCAATCCCGGATTCTCCCGGCTCCAACGCTCCCAATCCCGGTTCCCGGGTCCTACCTCCCAAATCCCGGGATTCTCCCGGGTCCTATCGCTCCCCTAATCCCGGGATTCTCCCGGGTCCTACCGCTCCCAAATCCCCCACGGGATTGCTCCTCCCAATCCGGTATCTCCCGGTCCCCAAATCCCGGGATTCTCTCGGCTCCAATCGCTCCCAAATCCCGGGATTCTCCCGGGTCCTATCGCTCCCAAATCCCGGGATTCTCTCGGCTCCAATCCCTCCCCAAATCCCGGGATTCTCCCGGGTCCTACCGCTCCCAGTTCCCCCTCAAATCCCGGGATTCTCTCGGCTCCAATCGCTCCCGAATCCCGGGATTCTCCCGGGCTCCACCGCTCTCAATCCCTCCACCGCCCCCGAATCCCGGGATTCTCCCGGGTCCTACCGCTCCCGAATCCCGGGATTCTCCCGGGTCCTACCGCCCTCCATCCCTCCTCCATCCCTTCCCCCTCCCCGCGGTGGGCCGGGTCCATCCCTCCCCCTCCCCTCCCCGCCCCGGGGCGGGTTCCCCCCCTCCCCGCCCCGCCCGCGCCCCCCCCCCCGCCCCCCGCCGTTCCCCGCGGCCGCCGCGCCCCCCCCCGCGTCCCCCCCGTTCCCGTTATAAGCGCGGGGCCGGTGCTGAGCGCTCCTCACACGCTCCGGGCCCCGCGCCCCCATCCCGCAGCCCCCCCATCCATCCATCCATCCATCCCCTCCTCCCTCCCGCCGCCGCCGCCGCCGCCGCCGCCGCCGCCGCTGTCCGCGGTGCTGACCGGGCGCTGCCCGCCGTGCTGACCCGGCCGCCGCCGCACCGGGACCCCCCGCACCGGGACCGCTCCCGGAGGTTCGGCCGCCCCCGCGCCGGTGCCGACCCCGCCGGTCCATGCCCGATCGCGGGGGTCCGGGAGCCGCCGGGCGCGGCCTCACCGACACCGACACGGCGGCAGCGGCGGCGGCAGCGGCGGCGGCTGCGGGCGGCCCCGGCCCGGAGCTGGGCGGCCGCGCCCGCCGCACAAAGCAGCCGTAGCTCGGTTCGGCACCCCCCGCCCGTCCCCCCCTCCGCCGCCCGGGGGGGGCCCTTTGTGGCGGCGGGGCCGGGCCCGGTCCCCGGTGGAACCATGCCCAGGTCGTTCCTGGTGAAGAAGGTGAAGCTCGATGACTTCCCCGCCGGCCTCGACGCCCCGTACGGCCGCGCCCGGGCGGATTTCGGCTCCCGGTTGCACGAGAAGGGTAAATACCGAGAAATACCGGGAAATACCGAGAAATACCGGAAAATACCGGAAATACCGAGCGCCGGGCCCCCCCTCCCCTCTCCCCGTCCCCCGGCCGGGAACCGCCGCATTCCGCCGCGCTGCCGCCGCCACCGGGCACGGCGGCACCGGGCCGGAACAAGCGGGGCGGAACCGGGGCAGAACCGGAGCGCAGAGCGGGCGCTGCTGCCGCTGCCCTTTGTCTGCGGGAGCCAAGTTCAAGGGCAGCGGCGGCCCCGTTGTCCCCGTTGTCCCCGTTGTCCCCGTTGTCCCCGTTGTCCCCGTTGTCCCCGTCCTGCTGCCGGCGGCCTTTGTGCGGAGCGCGGCCCCGGCCGGGCCCGGTGCGGCGGCGGCGGCGGCGGCTGCGGCGCGTTGCGTAACCGGGACCGGCGGAACCGCCGCAGCCGCCGCCGCACCGGGCCCGGGCCGGCCCCGCCGTGACCTTGAGCGGGGCCGGGGCAGCGGCGGCGGGCGGGGAATGCGGGAATGCGGGAGCGCGGATGGCGGCGGCGCCGGGAATGCGGGAACGGAGCGGGACAGCGGCCACAGGGGAAGGGACAGCGGCGACAAGGGGACACTGGGATGCGGGAGGCAGGGACCGGGAATGCGGGCACGGACGGGGACGGCGACAAGGGAAGGGACAGCGGGGTGAGGGGACAGGGACGGGGGACAGAGGACGGGGACAGGGGACAGGGGACGGGGGACAGGGAACAGGGGACTGGGAACAGGGAACAGGGGACTGGGGACAGAGGACAGGGGACAGAGGACAGGGGACAGGGGACGGGGACAGAGGACAGGGGACAGGGGACAGGGGACGGGGACAGGGGACGGGGACTGGGAACAGGGAACAGGGGACTGGGGACAGAGGACAGGGGACAGGGGACACTGGCGCAGGGACAGGGACAGGGACAAGGGAAAGGACAGAGCGGTGAGGGCAGGGACCGGGAATGCGGGAACAGACGGGGACGGCGACAAGGGAAGGGACAGAGCGGTGAGGGCAGGGACAGGGGACAGGGGACAGGGGACGCTGGCGCAGGGACAGGGACAAGGGAAGGGACAGAGCGGTGAGGGCAGGGACAGGGGACAGGGGACAGGGGACAGGGGACAGGGGACAGGGAGGGTGACAAGGAAAGGAGAGCGGTGAGGGCAGGGACAGGGGACAGAGGACAGGGGACAGGGGACACTGGCTCAGGGACGAGGACAAGGGAAGGGACAGAGCGGTGAGGGCAGGGACAGGGGACAGGGGACAGGGGACGCTGGCGCAGGGACGGGGACAAGGGAAGGGACAGAGCGGTGAGGGCAGCGATGCGGGGATGGAGGAAGGAGGGACGGGAACAGGGGACAGGGGACAGGAGCCAGTGGCAGGGACGGGGACAGGGACAGAGGACAGTGGCCGGGGCTGCGGGGCCAGAGGCTGCGGAGATTGGGGACAGAGGAGAAGGGAGAGGGCAGGAGGACGCGTGCAGGGACAAGGACTGGGCACAGGGACAAGGACAAGGGAAAGGGACAGGGATGGGGACAGCAATGCGGGGACAAGGGACAGGGACAGAGACACGGGCAGCGATGGGGACGGGGACAGGGACAGGGACAGGGACAGGGACTGCAGGGACTGCGGGGACAAGGGACAGGGACAGGGACTGCAGGGACGGGGACAAGGGACAGGGACAGGGACAGGGACAAGGCAAGGGACAGGAAACCAACGGCAGGGATGGGGACAGCAATGCGGGGACAAGGGACAGGGACAGGAGCCAGTGGCAGGGATAGGGACAGGGAACAACGGCAGGGATGGGGACAGCAATGGGGGCCAATGGACAGGGACAGGAGCCAGTGGCAGGGATAGGGACAGGGGACAGGGATGGGGACAGGGACAGGCTGTGGGACAGACAGGGACACAGGGCCAGGGATGGGGACAGGGGTGTGGGAAGGGACAGGGGCGGGGACAGGGTTGGGGACAGGGACGGGGACAAGGGACAAGGGACAGGGGACAGGGGGCAGGGGACAGGGGACAAGGGCTGGTCAGGAGTTGAGTCGGGCACAGTCTGGCAGAGGGAAGCGCCGGGGGTCAGGAAGGGGGACAGAGCGGGGACAGAGAGGGGACAGACAGGGGGACAGACAGAGGGACAGACAGGGGGACAGAGAGGGGGACAGACAGGGGGACAGACAGGGGGACAGACAGAGGGACAGAGAGGGGACAGAGAGGGGACAGAGAGGGGACAGACAGGGGGACAGAGAGGGGACAGACAGGGGGACAGACAGGGGACAGAGAGGGGACAGACAGGGGGACAGACAGAGAGGGACAGACAGGGGGACAGACAGGGGACAGACAGGGGACAGACAGGGGGACAGACAGAGGGACAGGCAGGGGGACAGACAGGGGACAGAGAGGGACAGAGAGGGGACAGACAGGGGACAGAGAGGGGGACAGACAGGGGACAGACAGGGGACAGACAGGGGACAGACAGGGGACAGACAGGGGGACAGACAGGGGACAGACAGGGGACAGACAGGGGGACAGACAGGGGACAGACAGGGGACAGACAGAGAGGGACAGACAGGGGACAGAGAGGGAGAGACAGGGGGACAGAGAGGGACAGGCAGGGGACAGACAGGGGACAGACAGGGGGACAGACAGGGGACAGACAGGGGACAGACAGGGGGACAGAGAGGGGACAGACAGGGGGACAGAGAGGGGACAGACAGGGGACAGACAGGGGACAGACAGGGGACAGACAGGGGGGACAGAGGACAGCAGGGGACAGACAGGGGGACAGACAGGGGACAGAGAGGGGACAGACAGGGGGACAGGCAGGGGGACAGAGAGGGACAGAGAGGGGGCAAGGCAGAGGGGGACAGACAGGGGGACAGGCAGGGGGACAGAAGAGGGACAGAGGGGGACAGACAGAGGGACAGACAGGGGGACAGAGAGGGGGACAGAGAGGGGGACAGGCAGGGGACAGACAGGGGGACAGAGGGGACAGAGAGGGGACAGACAGGGGACAGACAGGGGGACAGGCAGGGGACAGACAGGGGACAGGCAGGGGGACAGACAGGGGACAGAGAGGGGACAGGCAGGGGACAGGCAGGGGGACAGGCAGAGGGACAGGCAGAGGGACAGAAGGGGACAGAAGAGGGACAGAGAGGGGACAGGCAGGGGACAGAGAGGGGACAGACAGGGGGACAGTGTGACAGACAAAGGGAGAAGCAGGGGGACAGCGAGGGGACACAGGGGGACACACAGGGACACACAGGGGACACAGCGGGGGACACGCAGTGACACACGGGGCACACAGGGGGCTAGACACACAGGGCCAGGGGACACAGGGGACATAGAAGGGACACGCACAGGACAGCCAGGGGGACACACAGGGGGACACACAGGGGGACACAGGAGGGACAGACAGGACAACAAGGGGGACAGAGAAGGTACACACAGAGGGACACGCACGGGACAACCAGGGGCACACATAGGGGGACACAGGAGGGACACGCACAGGACAGCCAGAGGGACACAGATGGGACACACATGGGACACACAGGGTGGTGACACACACAGGAGGGACACAGAGGAGCAGGACACGGAAGGGGACACATGGGACACGCGGGAGGGGGACACAGAACGGACTGGCGGGGGGACACTGGGGGGACAATCAGGGCGGCACACAAGGGACACACAGGACAACCACGGGGACGCGCAGGGACACCATCACCTCCAGCCCTTCCCCACCACCAAGCCACGCGTGTCCGCATCCCCTGAACCCCCCTGACCGCTGTCCCCCCCCTGAACCCCCTTGACCGCTGTCCCCTCCCTTGACCGCTGTCCCCATCCCCCGAGCCCCCCTGACCGCTGTTCCCACCCCTGAACCCCCCTGACCGCTGTCCCCTCCCTTGACCGCTGTCCCCACCCCCTGAACCCCCCTGACCTCTGTCCCCTCCCCCCCGAACCCCCCTGACCCCTGTCCCCTGCCCCGAGCTCCCCTGACCGCTGTCCCCGCGCTGTCCCCATCCCCTGACCCCTGTCCCCACCCCTGAACCCCCCTGACCGCTGTCCCCACCCCTGACCGCTGTCCCCGCGCTGTCCCCACCCCCGAGCCCCCCTGACCGCTGTCCCCACCCCTGAACCCCCCTGACCCCTGTCCCCTTCCCCCGAGCCCCCCTGACCGCTGTCCCCGCTGTCCCCATCCCCTGACCCCTGTCCCCTCCCCGAGCCCCCTGACCGCTGTCCCCACCCTTGACCGCTGTCCCCACCCCCCGAGCGCCCTGACCTCTGTCCCCCCCCCGAACCCCTGACCCCTGTCCCCTGCCCCTGAGCTCCCTGACCGCTGTCCCCGCTGTCCCCTCCCCTGACCGCTGTCCCCACCCCTGAACCCCCCTGACCTCTGTCCCCTCCCTGACCGCTGTCCCCACCCCCCGGGCCCCCCTGACCTCTGTCCCCGCGCTGTCCCCTCCCCCCCGAGCCCCCTGACCGCTGTCCCTCCCTGAACCCCTGACCGCTGTCCCCATCCCCGAGCTCCCCTGACAGCTGTTCCCACCCCTGAACCCCTTGCACCCCCCGAGCCCCCCTGACCGCTGTCCCCGCGCTGTCCCCAGGGTACATCAGCGACTACATGGCACCCTCGGCCTTCGAGGGGGACCCCGAGGCGGCTCTCAAGGTCCCGTCGCCGGACTCGCTGTACCCGGGCGGCCGCGGCGACTTCGGCGGCGGCGACTCGGAGCCCCCCGACAGCCCGCACTCGGGCATGGCCGGCGGCTACATCAACGGCGACGCCGCCGTCAGCGAGGGCTACGCCGTGGACGCCTTCTTCATCACGGACGGCCGCTCCCGGCGCAAGGTGAGCGGCGGCGCGGCGGCGCGGAGCCTGCCCCGGCACACGTGCGGCGAGTGCGGCAAGAGCTACGCCACCTCGTCCAACCTGAGCCGCCACAAGCAGACCCACCGCAGCCTGGACAGCAAGATGGCCAAGAAATGCCCCACCTGCGGCAAGGTGTACGTCTCCATGCCGGCCATGGCCATGCACCTGCTGACCCACGACCTGAAGCACAAGTGCCAGGTGTGCGGCAAGGCGTTCAGCCGGCCCTGGCTGCTGCAGGGCCACATGCGCTCGCACACCGGCGAGAAGCCGTTCGGCTGCGCGCACTGCGGCAAAGCCTTCGCCGACCGCTCCAACCTGCGCGCCCACATGCAGACCCACTCGGCCTTCAAGCACTTCAAGTGCAAGCGCTGCAGCAAAACCTTCGCCCTCAAATCCTATCTCAACAAGCACTACGAGTCCGCCTGCTTCAAGGGCGCCGCGGCGCCCCTCAGCCCCCTGCACGCCTGAGGGGCCCGCGTGGGCTCCGCGCCCCCCGCCCGCCCGAGCCGCGCCCTTCCCCTCTCGAGGCTCCTCCGCACGAAATTCGCCCCTCCGGGATCCAGAGGGAGAGGTCACCCCCCGGTTCTGCCCCTCCGAGCGCGGCGCCGAGGGTCGGTGCGGCGGCACCGAGCTCCCGTCGGGATCGGCGCCTCGGCTTGCGGCCGGCAGGATTCGCCCGTCAGGATTCACCTCTCAAACTTCATCGTTCGGGATTCACCTTCGAAATTTCACCCGTCGGGATTCACCTTCGAAATTTCACCCGTCAGGATTCATCCTCCAAAATTCACCCTCCAAAATTCACTTTTGAAATTTCACCTGTCAGGATTGACCTGTCAGGATTCGCCCTTCGGGATTCACCTCTCAAACTTCACCTGTCAGGATTCACCTCTCGAATTTCACTCTTCGGGATTCACCTTGGAAATTTCACCTGTCAGGATTCGCCCTTCAGGATTCACCTCTCAAACTTCATCGTTCGCGATTCTCAAACTTCACCCGTCGGGATTCACCTTTGAAATTTCACCTGTCGGGATTCACCTCTCAAATTTCATCCTTCAGGATTCACCTTTGAAATTTCACCCGTCAGGATTCATCCTCCAAAATTCACCTGTCGGGATTCACCTGTCGGGATTCACCCTTCGGGATTCACCCTTCAAAATTCACCTCTCAAAATTCACTTTTGAAATTTCACCTGTCAGAATTCACCTGTCAGGATTCACCCTTCGGGATTCACCTCTCGAATTTCACCCTTCAAAATTCACCTCTCAAAATTCTATTCACCTGTCAGGATTCACCTGTCAGATTCACCTCTCAAACTTCATCGTTCGCGATTCTCAAACTTCACCCCTCGGGATTCACCTTTGAAATTTCACCTGTCAGGATTCACCTGTCAAAATTCACCCGTCAGGATTCACCTGTCAGGATTCACCTCTCAAACTTCACCCTTCGGGATTCACCTTTGAAATTTCACCTGTCAGGATTCACCCGTCAGGATTCACCCTCCAAAATCCACCCTTCAAAATTCACCTCTCAAAATTCACTTTTGAAATTTCACCTGTCAGGATTGACCTGTCGGGACTCACCTGTCAGGATTCGCCTGTCAGGATTCGCCCTTCGGGATTCACCTCTCAAACTCACTTAGGATTCACCTCCAAAACACGTCAGATTCACCTCCATCACCCGCGATTAAATCACCCTTCAGGATCACTTCTCCCCAAAATCACCTTCAAAATTCACCTGTCAAAATTCACCTGTCAGGATTCACCTTTCGGGATTCTCCCTCCACCTTCAAAATTCACCTCTCAAAATTCACTTTTGAAATTTCACCCGTCAGGATTCGCCTTTCAAAATTCACCTGTCAGGATTCGCCCTTCGGGATTCACCTCTCGAATTTCACCCGTCAGGATTCACCTTTGAAATTTCACCTGTCGGGATTCACCTGTCAGGATTCACCCTCCAAAATTCACCTGTCGAGGATTCACTCTTCAAAATTCACCCTTCAAAATTCAAAACTCACCTTTCAAAATTCAAAATTCACCTTTTCCAAAATTCAACCCTCAAATTTGACCCGTCGAGGATTCACTCTTCAAAATTCACCTTCCAAAATTCAAAATTCACCTTTTCCAAAATTCAAAACTCACCTTCCAAAATTCAGAATTCACCTTTGAAAATTCAAAATTCACCTTCCAAAATTCAAAATTCACCTTTTCCAAAATTCAAAATTCACCTTCCAAAATTCAAAATTCACCTTTTCCAAAATTCAAAATTCACCTTTTCCAAAATTCAAATTCACCTTCCAAAATTCAAAATTCACCTTCCAAAATTCAAAATTCACCTTTTCCAAAATTCAAAATTCACCTTCCAAAATTCACCCTTCGAAGTTCAGCCCAAAAATTCACCTTTTCACCCCAAAATTAATTCACCTTCCAAATTCAAAATTCACCTTTTCAAAAAAATTCACCCCAAAATTAAATTCACCTTTTCCGTTCAAGATTCACCCCCAAAAAATTCACCCCCAAAAAAATTCCGGCCCACGAGATTCACCCCAAAAAATTCACCCCAAAAATTCCGACCGTGAGGATTCACCCCCAAAAAAATTCACCCTTCGAAGTCGAGCCCCCTCCCCAAATTTGAGCCCCAAAATTCACCCCCCAAAATTCACCCCAAAAATTCCGGCCGCAAAATTCAGCCGAAAAAGAATTTCACCTTTCAAAGTCGAGCCCCAAAATTTGAGCCCCGAAATTCATCCCACAAAATTCACCTTTAAAAATGGAGCCCCCCCCCAAATTTGAGCCCCCAAAATTCGCCATCAAAATTTCACCCCCAAAAAATCCATCACCCCAAAAAATCCATCACCCCAAAAAATTCATCACCCCCAAAAATCATCACCCCAAAAATTCATCACCCCCAAAAATTCATCACCCCCAAAAATCCATCACCCCCAAAAATCCTTAACCCTAAAAAATCCATCACCCCAAAAAAATCATCACCCCCCAAAAAAATTCATCACCCCAAAAAATTCATCACCCCCCAAAAAATTCATCACCCCAAAAATTCATCACCCCCAAAAAAATCCATCACCCCCCAAAAATGCGACCCCCCAAAAAAATTCATCACCGCGAAAAATTCATCACCCCAAAAATTCATCACCCCAAAAATCCATCACCCCCAAAAATTCATCACCCCAAAAAATTCCATCACCCCAAAAAATTCATCACCCCAAAAATCCATCACCTTCCAAAAATTCATCACCCCCAAAAAATCCATCAGCCCAAAAAATCATCACCCCCAAAAAATTCATCACCCCCCAAAAAAATCCCAAAAATCACCCCCCAAAAATTCATCACAGCAAAAAATCCATCACCCCCCAAAAAATTCATCACCAGAAAAATTCATCACACCCCAAAAATTCATCACACCCCAAAAATTCATCACCCCAAAAAATCCATCCCCCCGAAAATTCATCACAGCAAAAAATTCATCACCCCCAAAATGAGACCCCCCCAAAAAAATCATCACCCCAAAAATCCATCACCCCAAAAATTCATCACCCCAAAAATGCGACCCCCAAAAAATCCATCACCCCAAAAATCCATCACCCCAAAAAATCATCACCCCCAAAAAATCCATCACCCCAAAAATTCATCACCCCAAAAATCCATCACCCCAAAAATTCATCACCCCAAAAATCCATTACTTCCAAAAATCCATCACCCCCAAAAAATCCATCACACCAAAAAATTCATCACCCCAAAAAATCCATCAGCCCAAAAATGCGACCCCCCCCAAAAAAATCCATCACCCCAAAAAATTCATCACCCCAAAAATGCGACCCCCCCAAAAAAGTCATCACCCCAAAATTCATCACCCCCAAAAAATTCATCACCCCAAAAATTCATCACCCCCAAAAAATCCATCACCCCAAAAAAATCATCACCCCAAAAATCCATCACCCCAAAAATCCATCACCCCAAAAATTCATCACCCCAAAAAAAAAAATCCATCACCCCAAAAATTCATCACCCCCAAAAATTCATCACCCCAAAATCCATCACCCCAAAAAAATCATCACCCCAAAAATTCATCACCCAAATTCATCCCCCAAAAATCCATCACCCCCAAAAATTCATCACCCCAAAAAATCCGTCACCCCCAAAAATCCATCACCCCCAAAAATTCATCACCCCAAAAATTCATCACCCCCAAAAATCCATCACCCCCAAAAAATCCATCACCCCAAAAATCCATCACCCCAAAAATCCATCACCCCCCAAAATTCATCACCCCCAAAAAAATTCATCACCCAAAAATTCATCACCCCCAAAAAAATCCATCACCCCCAAAAATCCGTCACCCCCAAAAATCCATCACCCCCAAAAATTCATCACCCCAAAAATGCGACCCCCCCAAAAATCCCCTCTGGGACCCCCCAAATTCACGTGCATGACGCCCCCAGCCCCATTTCCCACCTCGCGCCCCCCCCGCTGCCTCGAAGGGGGGTCCAGGGCACCCCAAAATTGGGGGAACCCCCCCCCATTCTTGCAGGGATGTCCCCCCCCCCCCACGCCGGTGTCCCCCCCAAATCGGGGTCACCCCCGCTCTTCCAGGGGCGCCGCGCCCCCCCGAAAAGGGGCGCACCCCAAAATTGGGGTGACCCCCCCCCAATTCCCCCCACCCCCACCCAAGGGGTGCTGCCCCGACCCCCCCCAAATTTGGGGTGACCCCCCCGTGCCCCCCCTTTTCTGCATGGGTGCCTCAGCCTTGTGCCATAGCCCATCCCCCCCCCGCATGTGGGGGAGCCCCCCAAAATCGGGGGGACCCCTCCCCCCAATAAAATTTGCATGGGCGCCCCCCCCCAGCCCTGGGGTCCCCCCCCCCCAAAATGGGGGTGCGCCCCTCCCCCCCCCCCACGCCATTCAGGGGCCCCTCCCCCCCGCTGCACCCCAAAATCGGGGTGCGCCCCTCCCCCCTTTGCATGGGTACCCCGTACCCCAAATCAGGTGAGCCCCCCCCCCCCAAACCCCAATTTGGGGTCCCCCCTCCCCCCACGCTGCATGGGTGCCCCCCCCCCTCAGGGCACCCCCACCCCAAATTCGGGGTCCCCCCCCCCCCAATCCCATGCATGGGTGCCCCCCGTGCCGTACCCCCAAAACAGGAGAGCCCCCCCCCCCCCCACAATTTCGGGGCGCCCCTCCCCCCGCAATAAGCCCCCCCCCCCTCGCACGGCACAGCTCCCGGGGGACCCCAAAATCCGCCCCCCCCCCTCCCCCACCCCCACCCCCCAATGGGGACCCCCCTGCATGGCCCCTCCCCCACACCCCCTCTTAGGGCACCCCAATAATTTCAGGGTACCCCCCCTCCCCCAACCCAGGGACCCCCAAATTTGGGGGGGCCCCCCCCCCCCATATCCGTGCATGGCCCCTCCCCCACCCCGCCCAGGGCACCCCAATAATTTCAGGGGACCCCTCCCCCCCCCGGGCTACCCCTCCCCACAGTAATTTCAGGGTACCCCTCCCCACCCTCCCCACCCCCAAACCCCCAAATCCCGGGGGTGGTTTTGGGGGAGGGGACCCCCAAATCCCTCCCCCACGAGGGGCCGCCCCCCCCTCCCCACTTTGGGGGCGCCCTTGCCGAGAGCACAAACCCCTCCCCCGACCCCTCCCCCTCAATTAAGCCCCGCCCCCTCAATGAAGCCCCGCCCCCCCCTCCGGGATTTCCGGCCCCTCCCCCCCCCCCCCCCCGATGCCAAAGCCTGAAGGGAGGGGGGAGGAGAAAGGGCCCTCCCCCTTCCGGGGGTCTCTGCATGCAAGCCCCGCCCCCCGCCCCTCCCCCACCCCCCCTTATCTCCATCTATGCCAATTTTTGATGCTTTTATCGAAGTTTTATTTTTTCGGGAATTTTTTTGGTTTTTGGGGGTTTATTTCCGAATATTTTCGGGTTTGGGTTTTTTTTTTGCGTTGCAAAACTGTAGAAACGCGGGCGCCGCCCGCTCTAGAGCAATAATTACTGACCGTTAATGAATTACCGTTAATTAATTACCGACCGCATGGGCTCGAGCAATCAGGGACCCCCGAGCCAGCCCCTTAGAGCGACCGAAATCAGGGATGACGTCAGAGTAGCGCTAGGAAACCCCGCCCCCCCGCACCTGCCCCGCCCCCCCGCGCCTGCCGGGCTCGGACACGCCCAGGACACGCCCAGGACACGCCCAGGACACGCCTCCCAAAAATGGGCACGCCCAGGACGTGCTCAAGGACACCTGGACACGCCCACGGGGAGCTGGACACGCCCAGGACACGCCCATGGACACGCCCATGGAAACCTGGACACGCCCATGGACACGCCCACGGACACGCCCATAGAAACCTGGACACGCCCAGGACACGCCCATGCACACGCCCATCGAAACCTGGACACGCCCATGGACACGCCCATAGGGAGCTGGACACGCCCATGGACACGCCCATCGAAAGCTGGACACGCCCATGGACACGCCCACGGGGAGCTGGACACGCCCAGGACACGCCCATGGACACCTGGACACGCCCGTGGAGACCTGGACACGCCCAGGACACGCCCATCGACACTTGGACACGCCCAGGACACGCCCATGGACACGCCCTTGGACACGCCCGTGGAGACCTGGACACGCCCAGGACACGCCCATCGACACTTGGACACGCCCAGGACACGCCCATGGACACGCCCATGGACACGCCCGTGGAGACCTGGACACGCCCAGGACACGCCCATCGACACCTGGACACACCCACCGACACGCCCACGGACGCCTGAACACGACATCTGGACACGCCCATGGACACCTGGACACGCCCACGGACACCTGGACATGCCCACGGACACCTGGACACGCCCACGGACACCTGGACACGCCCACGGACACCTGGACATGCCCATGGACACGCCCTCAGACACTTGGACACGCCCAGGACACGCCCATGGACACGCCCAGGACACGCCCAGGACACGCCCAGGACACGGCGGGGGCGGGGCTGGGAGGGCGTGAGGAAGGGTGTGGGCGTGGCAGGGGTGTGGGTGGGTACCTGTGAGCACCTGGACACACCTGTGCACACCTGGACACACCTGGACACACCTGTGCACACCTGTGCACACCTGACACGCACACCTGTACACACCTGTACACACCTGTGCACACCTGGACACACCTGTGCACACCTGGACACACACCTGTACACACCTAAGTTACACACCTGTGGACACACACCTGTACACTACACACACCTGTGACCGAAACCTGTGCACACCTGGACACAGCTGTGCACACCTTACACACACCTGTGTGCACCTGGACACACCTGTGCACACCTGGACACACACCTGTACACACCTTACACACACCTGTGCGCACCTGGACACAGCTGTGCACACCTTACACACACCTGTGTGCACCTGGACACACCTGTGCACACCTGGACACACACCTGTACACACCTTACACACACCTGTGCACACCTGTGCACACCTGTGCACACCTGTGCACACCTGTGCACACACCTGTGCACGCCTGTACACACACCTGTGCACACCTTACACACACCTGTGCGCACCTGGACACACCTGTGCACACCTGTACACACCTGTACACACCTGTGCACACCTGTGCACACCTGGACACAGCTGTGCACACCTTACACACACCTGTGTGCACCTGGACACACCTGTGCACACCTGGACACACCTGTGCACACCTGTGCACACCTGGACACACACCTGTGCACACTTGTACACACACCTGTGCACACCTGTGCACACGCCTATGCACACACCTGTGCACACACCTGTGCACACCTGTGCACACACCTACGCACACACCTGTGCACACCTGGAACCACACCTGTGCACATCTGTACACACTCGTACACATCTACACACACACACCTGTGCTCACCTGTGCGCACAGGTGTGCACCTGTACGCACCTATAGACACACCTGTGCACACCTATAGACACACCTGTGCACACCTGTACACACGTACACGCATCTATACAGACACCTGTACGCACCTGTGTGCACCTGTACACACTCCTGTGCACACCTGTGTGCACCTGTACACACCCATACACACACCTGTGCACACCTGTACGCACCTGTGTGCACCGATAGACACACCTGTGCACACCTGTAGGTACCTGTGTTCACCTGTGAGCACGTGTGATCACCTGTGCACACCTGTGTGCACCTGTACACACCCATACACACACCTGTGCACACCTGTGTTCACCTGTGAGCACCTGTGTGCACCAATACACACACCTGTGCACACCTGTACGCACCCGTGTTCACCTGTGAGCACCTCTAGATCATTTACGACACCTGTGCACCTGTAAATGTGTACACCTGTACACACCTGTACAGCACACACACCTGTGGCACACCTGTACGCGCGGTACACACCTGTACACCTGTGAGCACCTGTGATCACACTGTACACACCTGTACACTGTACTGTACACACCCATACACACACCTGTACACACCTGTACACGCTGTATGCACCTGTGAGCACCTGTGCACACCTGCACGCCTGTGCACACCTGTGTGCACCTGTACACACCCATACACACACCTGTGCACACCTGTACGCGCTCGTGTTCACCTGTGAGCACCTGTGATCACCTGTGCACACCTGTGTGCACCTGTACACACAGGTACACAGCTGCACCCACCTGCACACATGCGCACACCTGTACACACAGGTACACAGCGGTACACACCTGCACACCTGCGCACACCTGTACACACAGGTACACAGCGGCACACACCTGCACACATGCGCACACCTGTACACACCTGCGCACGCGATGAGCACACCTGTACTTGCTGCATACACCTGCACAGAGCAGGTGCTGTAAACTCAGCTCACCTGCACACACCTGCACGCACCTGCACGCACCTGCACACGCCATGAACACGCCACGAACCTCTCACATGCAGCGCACACCTGTGCACACCTGCGCACACCTGTAAACACCTGTATGCATCTGCGCACACCTGTAAACACCTGTATGCACCTGCGCACACCTGTAAACACCTGTATGCATCTGCACACACCTGTAAACACCTGTATTCACCGCACACCTGTACTCGCTGCACACACCTGCACGTACCGCATGCTGCAAGCTTAGCTCACCTGTATGCACCTGTACACACCTGTACACACCTTTACACACCTGTATGCACCTGTACACACCTGCACATAGCTGCACACGCAGGTGCACAGCCTCACGAACATTTACACGCCTGTACACACCTGCACACACCTGCACACACCTGCACACACCTGTACACACCTGCACACACCTGTATGCACCTGCACACACCTGCACACGCAGGTACTGCACACCTGCACACCTGTGCAGTGCACACCTGTGCATTGACACGCTTTGTACCTGTACTGCACACCTGTGCACAGCTGCACACACCTGCACACACCTGTACACACCTGTACACACCTGCACACACCTGCACAAAGAACGTATTGTAAACTCAGCTCACCTGCACATAGCTGCACACGCAGGTGCGCGCCGCACGAACATTTACACACCTGCACACACCTGTATGCACCTGTATACACCTGCACACACCTGTATGCACCTGTATACACCTGCACATACCTGTACACACCTGCACACACCTGCACACGCAGGTACTGCACACCTGCACACCTGTGCAGTGCACACCTGTGCATTGACACGCTTTGTACCTGTACTGCACACCTGTGCACAGCTGCACACACCTGCACACACCTGTACACACCTGCACATAGCTGCACAGGCAGGTACTGCACACCTGCACACACCCACACACACCTGCACGCACCTGTACACACCTGCACACACCTGCTGCACAGGCACTACTGCACACCTGCACACACCTGCACACCTGCACACACCTGTACGCACCTGCACGCACCTGTACACACCTGCACACACCTGCACACACCTGTCACAGGGGCTGTGCAGGAACTGCAGCCCCAGCTCTGCACACCTGGGCAGGGGCACAGACAGGTGCAGGGGCTGCAGGTGCTGCACACACGTGAGACACACCTGAGACACACCTGACAGACACACGACACACCTGCACACACCTGAGACACACCTGACAGACACACCTGCACACACCTGCACACACCTGAGACACCCGCACCTGACAGACACACCTGAGGCACACCCGAGACACACCTGAGACACACCTGACAGACACACCTGCACACACCTGCGACACACCTGAGACACACCTGAGACACACCTGAGACACACCTGACAGACACACCTGCACACACCTGAGACACACCTGAGGCACACCTGGCACGCACCTGACAGACACACCTGAGGCACACCTGACACACACCTGACACACACCTGACAGACACACCTGCACACACCTGCACACACCTGCACACACCTGCACACACCTGCACACACACCTGCACACACACCTGCACACACACCTGTACACACACCTGCACACACCTGCACACACCTGCACAGCTGCATCCCCACAGGTGCCCCAGGTGCAACACCCGCTGCTCCCCCACCCCCTCAGCCCCCCCAGGTGTCCCCAGGTGTCCCCAGGTGTCCCCAGGTGTGTCCCAGGTGTGTCCCCAGGTGTGTCCCCAGGTGTCCCCAGGTGTCCCCAGGTGTGTCCTCCCCTCACCTGTGCTGGGGTGCGCCCCTCCCAATTCAGGTACTGCAGGTCCGGGAGCTCCGCCCCCTTCTGTGCTCGTGGGCGTGGCCACACCTGGGCCAGGCCCCGCCCCTTGGGGAACTCACCTGAGCCAGGCCCCGCCCCTTGGGGAACTCACCTGGGTCAAGCCACGCCCCCTGGGACTCACCTGGCCAGGCCACGCCCTCCTGGGACACACATGGCCAGGCCCCGCCCCTCAGGGCACACCTGGGCCTGGCCACGCCCTCCTGGGACACACCTGGGCCTGGCCACGCCCTCCTGGGACACACATGGCCAGGCCCCGCCCCTCAGGGCACACCTGGGCCTGGCCACGCCCTCCTGGGACACAGCTGGGCCCGGCCCCGCCCCCCGGGGGTTTTGGGGGCAATCCGAGGGATTTCAGGACAAGCACAAGCGGCCCCCGCGGCCCCCCCGGCCCCGCGGCCAATAAAGGGACGAACCCGCCCCCGGCTCCGCCTCCGCTGCGACCCCCGGGAAACCCCCGGGAAACCCCACGGGAAACCCCGGAAACCCCCCGGGAAACCCCCGGGAACCCCTGGAACGGAACCGCGAACCCCCGGAACCCAGGAAACCCCCGGAAACCCCACGGGAAACCCCCCGGGAAACCCCGGGAAACCCCCGGGAAACCCCCACGGGAACCCCTGGGATCCCCGGACCCCCGGGAAACCCCCGGAAACCCCCGGGAAACCCCACGGGAAACCCCCCCGGGAAACCCCCCGGAAACCCCCGGGAAACCCCCCCGGGAAACCCCGGGAAACCCCCGGGAAACCCCGGGAAACCCCCGGAAACCCCCCGGGACCACCGGAACCCCCGGAAACGGCCCTGGAAACCCCCGGACGGCAAACGGACCACGACCCCCCGGAAACCCCCCACCCGGAACCCCCCCGGGAAACCCCCCGGAAACCCCCCGGGCCCCCGGAAACCCCCGGGAAACCCCCACGGGAAACCCCCGGGAAACCCCCCGGGAAACCCCCGGGCCACCGGGACCCCCGGGAAACCCCCGGGAAACCCCGGGAAACCCCGGGAAACCCCCGGGGAACCCCCACGGGAAACCCCCCGGGAAACCCCCACGGGACACCGAACCCCGGGAACCCCCGGGACCCCCACGGGAAACCCCCCGGGGCCACCGGGACCCCCATCCACGGGATCAAAGGGACCCACCCGGGACCCCCCCGGGACCCCCCGGGACCACCGGGAAATCCCGGAACCCCCACTGGAAAACCCCGGGAAACCCCCGGGACCCCGAACCGCGCAATCCCCGCCCCCCCGATGTCCCCGCCCCCCGGTGTCCCCGCCCCCCGGTGTCCCCCCCCCCCGGTGTCCCCGCCCCCCCCGCTCTGTCCCCCCCTCCCCTCCAGGGCCGCCCCTCCCCCCCCGCGCAGCGCCGGGCCCTGACCCCGCCGCCCCCCCCGGGCTATTTTTAGCTCCGGCGTCAGCACGGGGCGCGGGAGGGGGGGGGAGGGACCCCAAACCGGGAACCGACCCCAAAACCGGAAACGACCCCGAACCGGGAACCGACCCCCAAAAACGGGAACTGACCCCCAAAACCGGGGGAAACGACCCCAAACCGGGAACCGACCCCCAAAAACGGGGGAAACGACCCCAAACCGGGAACCGACCCCAAAACCGGAACCGACCCCGAACCGGGAACCGACCCCAAAACGGGAGAAACGACCCCAAACCGGGAACCGAACCCCCAAAAACGGGAACCGAACCCAAACCGGGGACCGATCCCAAACCGGGGACCGACCCCAAACCGGGAACCGACCCCCAAAAACGGGAACCGACCCCAAACCGGGAACTGACCCCAAACCGGGAACTGACCCCCAAAAACGGGGGAAACGACCCCAAAAACGGGGGAAACGACCCCAAAACCGGGGGAAACGACCCCAAACCGGGAACCGACCCCAAACCGGGAACCGACCCCCGAAAACGGGAACCGACCCCCCAAAACCGGGAACCGACCCCCAAAAACGGGGGAAACGACCCCAAACCAGCCCCACACCGACCCCCAGAACCGGGAACCGACCCCAAAACCGGAACCGACCCCAAAACCGGGAACTGACCCCCAAAAACGGGGGAAACGACCCCAAAACCGGGAACTGACCCCCAAAAACGGGGGAAACGACCCCAAACCGGGAACCGACCCCCAAACCGGGAACCGACCCCCAAAAACGGGGGAAACGACCCCAAACCGGGAACCGACCCCAAAACGGGGGAAACGACCCCCAAACCAGCCCCCCAAAACAAACGACCCCAAACCAGCCCCAAACCGACCCCAAACCTGGAACCGACCCCAAAACTGGAACCGACCCCCAAAACGGGAACCGACCCCAAAACCGGGAACCGACCCCAAACCAGCCCCACACCGACCCCCAAACCGGGAACCGACCCCAAAAACCGGAGAATCGACCCCAAAACCGGGAACCGACCCCCAAAACTGGAGAATCGATCCCCAGAACCGGGAACCGATCCCCAAAACGGAGGGGGACCGACCCCCAAAACCGGACTGTCCAACCCCAAAATCGGGGGGACCCGAACCCCAAAACCCGAGGGGTCCGACCCTCAAAACCGGGAACCGATCCCAGAACAGGGGAACCGGCCCCAAAAACCGGGGGGCGCGAGCCCCAGACCCGCCCCACACCGACACCTAAAACGGGGGGGGCGCGACCCCCAAAAAAGCGGGGGATGGGGATCCCGACCCCCAAAACCGGGGGGCCTCGACCGTCAAAACCGGGGAGGCGAACCCCCAAAACCGCCCCGAACTGACCCCCAAAACCGGAGGGGCGTGACCCCCAAAAAAGAGGGGACCCGAGCCCCAAAACCGCCCCGAACTGACCCCCAAAACCGGGGGGATCGACCCCCAAAACCGAGGGGCCTGACCCCCAAAACCAGGGTGATCGACCCCCAAAAAAGAGGGGACCCGAGCCCCAAGACCGCCCCGAACTGACCCCCAAAACCGGGGGGATCGACGCCCAAAACCGCCCCAAACTGATCCCCAAAACCGGGGGGGCCTGACCCCCAAAACCGGGGGCCTGACCCCCAAAACCGGGGGGATCGACCCCCAAAAAAGAGGGGACCCGACCCCCCCCAAACTGCCCCCCAAACCGGAACTGGGACGGGGGCGCGGGGCCGGCCCGGCCCCCCCAAAACCGGGGGCTCGACCCCCAAACCGGGGGGCCTGACCCCCAAAAAAGAGGGGACCCGACCCCAAGACCGCCCCAAACTGACCCCCAAACCGGGGGGATCGACCCCCTAAACCGAGGGGCCTGACCCCCAAAACCGCCCCACACCGACCCCCAAAACCGGGGGGCCCTCGGAGCCCTGTCCAGCCCCACATTTCGGGGGCGCCCCCCATTCCGGGGGTGCCCCACAGCTCAGGGTTCCCCCCCATGCCGATGTCCCCCCTCGGGGTGCCCTGAGACCCCTCCCCACCCCCCCATCTCCCCTCCCCCCCCGTTCTGGCCCCTCCCCACCGCGCCTGCGCGGCCTTGGCCGCAGCGATAAAAAGGGGGCGGGGGTCCCATAGCGATAAAAGGGGGGCGGCGCCGATAACAGGGGGGCGGTTTGGGGGGTCCCACAGCGATAAAAGGGGGGCGGTTTGGGGGTCCCATAGCGATAAAAGGGGGGCGGTTTGGGGGGTCCCATAGCGATAACAGGGGGGCGGTTTGGGGGTCCCATAGCGATAAAAGGGGGGCGGTTTGGGGGTCCCGGCAGTTTGGGGGTCCCACAGCGATAAAAGGGGGCAGTTCGGGGGTCCCGGCAGTTTGGGGGTCCCATAGCGATAACAGGGGGGCAGTTGGGGGTCCCGCAGCGATAACAGGGGAGCAGTTTGGGGGTCCCGGCATTTTGGGGTTCCCACAGCGATAACAGGGGGGCGGTTTGGGGGGTCCCGGCAGTTTGGGGGTCCCGCAGCGATAAAAAGGGGGCGGGGGTCCCATAGCGATAAAAGGGGGGCGGTTTGGGGGTCCCATAGCGATAAAAGGGGAGCACTTTGGGGGTCCCGGCAGTTTGGGGGTCCCATAGCGATAACAGGGGGGCGGTTTGGGGGTCCCGGCAGTTTGGGGGTCCCGCAGCGATAACAGGGGAGCAACTTGGGGGTCCCGGCAGTTTGGGGGTCCCGCAGCGATAACAGGGGAGCACTTTGGGGGTCCCACAGCCATGGGAGCCCCGGGCTGGTTGTGGGGCCGGGGGGCGCGACGGGCGCTGAGCTCGGGGGTTCCCCCAATCCCGGGGATCCCCCCAAACCCGGGGGTCCCCCCAAACCCGGGGGTCCCCCCAATCCCGGGGGTCGCCCCCAGCCCGGCGGGGCCGCGCCCCTTCGAGGAGATGCCGCGGACCGCGCGCGGCCGCTGGGTGGCGCTGCTGAGCCTCTGGGGCCGCGGCGGCTTCCAGCACTTCCACCGGCGCATGGAGGGCGCGTTCCGCCGCCTCGGGCCCGTCTACAGGTGCGGACCCCAAAATATCCTCCCGGGGACCCCAAAATATCCTCCCGGGGACCCCCAAATATCCTCCCGGGGACCCCCAAATATCCTCCCCGGGACCCCCAAAATATCCTCCCGGGGACCCCAAAATATCCTCCCGGGGACCCCCAAAATATCCTCCCGGGACCCCCAAAATATCCTCCGGGGACCCCCAATATCCTCCCGGGGACCCCCAAAATATCCTCCCGGGGACCCCAAAATATCCTCCCGGGGACCCCCAAATATCCTCCCGGGGACCCCCAAAATATCCTCCCGGGGACCCCCAATATCCTCCCGGGGACCCCCAAAATATCCTCCCGGGGACCCCCAAATATCCTCCCGGGGACCCCAAAATATCCTCCCGGGACCCCCAAAATATCCTCCCGGGGACCCCCAAATATCCTCCCGGGGACCCCAAAATATCCTCCCCGGGACCCCAAAATATCCTCCCGGGGACCCCCAAATATCCTCCCGGGGACCCCCAAAATATCCTCCCGGGGACCCCAAAATATCCTCCCAGGGACCCCAAAATATCCTCCCGGGGACCCCCAAATATCCTCCCGGGGACCCCAAAATATCCTCCCGGGGACCCCAAAACATCCTCCCGGGGCCCCCAAAATATCCTCCCGGGGACCCCCAATATCCTCCCACCCCAAAATATCCTCCCGGGACCCCAAAAACCTCCTGGGGACCCCCAAATATCCTCCCCCCAAATATCCTCCCGGGACCCCCAAAATATCCTCCCGGGGACCCCCAAATATCCTCCCGGGGACCCCCAAAATATCCTCCCGGGACCCCAAAATATCCTCCCGGGGACCCCCAAATATCCTCCCGGGGACCCCCAAAATATCCTCCCCGGGACCCCAAAATATCCTCCCGGGGACCCCCAAAACATCCTCCCGGGGACCCCCAAATATCCTCCCGGGGACCCCCAAATATCCTCCCGGGGACCCCAAAATATCCTCCCGGGGACCCCCCAATATCCTCCCGGGGACCCCAAAATATCCTCCCCGGGACCCCCAAAATATTCTCCCGGGGACCCCCCAAATATCCTCCCGGGGACCCCCAAATATCCTCCCGGGGACCCCCAAAATATCCTCCCGGGGACCCCCAAATCCTCCCCGGGACCCCCGAACTGTCCTGGGCACCCCGAAACTGTCCTGGGCACCCCCAAATCCTCCCGGGGACCCCGAACTGTTCTGGGGACCCCCGAACTGTCCTGGGCACCCCCAAATCCTCCCCGGAACCCCCAAACTGTCCTGGGCACCCCCAAATCGTCCTGGGGACCCCCGAACTGTCCTGGGCACCCCCAACTCCTTCTGGGGACCCCCAAACTGTCCTGGGCACCCCCAAATCGTCCTGGGGACCCCCAAATCCTCCCGGGACCCCCAAATCCTCCCGGGGACCCCGAACTGTCCCGGGGACCCCCAAATCCTCCCGGGGACCCCGAACTGTCCTGGGGACCCCCAAACTGTCCTGGGGACCCCGGGGGGGGGCACAGGGGGCCCCCCAAACCTCCGCAGACGCCTCTGAGCGTGTGGGATCCCCACTGATCCCGGGGTCACCTCCCCCCGGTTTTGGGGTCCCTGCTCGTGGGGTGTCACGGATGAGGTCCCAGGTTTTGGGGTCCCAAAGGGGGTCCCACTGAGGGGGATCCCCGTTTTCGGGGTCCCAAAGGGGGTCCCACTGAGGGGGATCCCCGTTTTTGGGGCGCAGGGACCGCGCGGGCTGTGTGGACTGTGTGAACCCCCCGAGCCCGTTTTTGGGGTGCCGTTTTTGGGGTGCCGTTTTTGGGGTTGCCGTTTTTGGGGTGCCGTTTTTGGGGTGCAGGGACCCTGACCCCATGTCCCCCCGTTTTTGGGGTGCCGTTTTCGGGTCGCAGGGACCGCAGGCCCGCGGGCCCTGACCCGTGTCCCCCGTTTGGGGGCGTTTTTGGGGCTGACGCGTGACCTGCCCCTGTTCGTTGGCCGTTTTTGGGGTCGTTTTTGGGGGCGTGGGTGGACCGCGTGGGCTCCCGGAGCCGGGTTTTCCCCTGACCCCGTGTCCCCCGTTTTTGGGGTGCCGTTTTTGGGGTGCCGTTTTTGGGGTGCAGGGACCGCGTGGGCTCCCTGGACTGCGTGAACCCCTGACCCCGTGTCCCCCCGTTTTTGGGGTGCCGATTTCGGGGCGCAGGGACCGCGTGGGCTCCCTGGACTGCGTGAACGTGCTCCTGCCGCGGGACGCGGCGCAGCTGCTGCGGGCAGAGGGGCCCTTCCCGCGCAGGATGGGCATCGCGGCCTGGAGCGCCCACCGGAGCCTGCGCGCCCACCGCTGCGGGCTGTTCCTGCTGTGAGGGGCGGCGTGGGCACGGGGGCACTGGGGGCACTGGGAGCACTGGGAATGGCACCGGGAATGGGCACTGGGGGCACTGGGGAAACTGGGAGCACTGGGATGGGCACTGGGGGCACTGGGAGCACTGGGATGGGCACTGGGGGCACTGGGGGCACTGGGATGGGCACTGGGGGCACTGGGGAAACTGGGAGCACTGGGATGGGCACTGGGAGCACTGGGATGGGCACTGGGAGCACTGGGAACACTGGGAACACTGGGATGGGCACTGGGATGGGCACTGGGGGCACTGGGATGGGCACTGGGATGGGCACTGGGGGCACTGGGATGGGCACTGGGGGCACTGGGGAAACTGGGAGCACTGGGGGCACTGGGGGCACTGGGAGCACTGGGATGGGCACTGGGAGCACTGGGAACACTGGGAACACTGGGATGGGCACTGGGGGCACTGGGGGCACTGGGAGCACTGGGATGGGCACTGGGAGCACTGGGGAAACTGGGGGCACTGGGATGGGCACTGGGAGCACTGGGGGCACTGGGATGGGCACTGGGATGGGCACGGGGGCACTGGGGGCACCGGGATGGGCACTGGGGGTACTGGGGGCACTGGGGAAACTGGGATCGGCACTGGGATGGGCACTGGGGAAACTGGGAGCACTGGGAGCACTGGGATGGGCACTGGGAATGGCACTGGGATGGGCACTGGGAGCACTGGGGGCACTGGGGAAACTGGGATGGGCACTGGGAATGGCACTGGGATGGGCCCTGGGAGCACTGGGAGCACTGGGATGGGCACTGGGATGGGCACGGGGGCACTGGGGGCACCGGGATGGGCACTGGGGTGGGCACTGGGAGCACTGGGATGGGCACTGGGGGCACTGGGGGCACTGGGGAAACTGGGATCGGCACTGGGATGGGCACTGGGGAAACTGGGAGCACTGGGAGCACTGGGATCGGCACTGGGATGGGCACTGGGATGGGCACTGGGGGCACTGGGAATGGCACTGGGAATGGCGCTGGGAGCACTGGGATGGGCACTGGGAACACTGGGATGGGCACTGGGAGCACTGGGAACACTGGGATGGGCACTGGGAGCATTGGGATGGGCACTGGGATGGGCACTGGGTGTCCCCAATGTCCCCACTGTCCCAATATCCCCAATGCCCCAATGTCCCCAATGTCCCCAGTGTGCCCCATGTCCCCAATGTGCCAGTTGCCCCGGCCCCCAATGCCCCAATGCCCCGCCCTGGCCCCATGCCCCATGCCTGTCCCCAGTTCCCAATGCCCAATGTCCCAATGTCCCCAGTGTCCCCAGTGTCCCCCATTTTGCCCCCCATGTCCCCAGTGTCCTGTGTGTTCCGTGTCCCCAGTGTTGGGCAGCCCCATGTCCCCGTGCCCCGCCGTGCCCCCCTTCCTTCGTTGGCCCCGTGTTCAGGAGTTCTGCCGCTCCCTGGGGCGTGCTGTCCCCAGTGTCCCCTGCCCATTCCCCAATGTCCCCCATGCCTCCCCAGTGCCCCATGTCCCTGTCCGGCCCATGTCCCCACTCCAATCCCCCACCCCTGCTCCAATGTCCCTTCACCCTCCCCAGGTTCACAGTGCCAACCCCGTGGCCGCAGTGTCCCCCGCCCTTTCGGCGTGGTCAATCCCCAATGTCCCCAATCCCCCAATGTCCCCAGTGTCCCCAGTGTCCCCAGTGTCCCCAGTGTCCCCATTTGGGTATTGGGGGTGACACTGGGACCCCCGGTTTGGGCCGGCATTGGTGACCCCGGTTTGGGGGTGGTGGGACGCCTGGACCCCCGGTTTCGGGGCTGACATTGGGGCCCCCGGGGAGATGGGGGCGACCATTGGCACCCCAGCGCGTACCCCGAGGGTGGAGAGTCGACATGGGGCGCCCCGGTTTGGGGGGCACATGGGACCCCCGGGGGATCAGGGGGTGACACTGGGACCCCGGGACCCCCGGGGAGATGGGGGGTGACATTGGGACCCCCGGTTTGGGGGGCACAATGGGACCCCCGGAACCCCCAGGGGGGGATGGGGGGTGACATTGGGACCCCCGGTTTGGGGGGGGTGGGACCCCCGGACCCCGGGGAATGGGGGGTGACATTGGGGACCCCCGGTTTGGGGGGGACAATGGGACCCCCGGGGTCGGGGGTGACAATGGGACCCCCGGAACCCCCAGGGGATGATGAGGGGTGACATTGGGACCCCCGGTTTGGGGTCAATGGGACCCCCAGGGGACCCCCAGGGAATGGGGGGTGACACTGGGACCCCCGGTTTGGGGGGCACAATGGGACCCCGCGGTTTGGGGGGGTGGGACCCCCAGGAAATGGTAGGGGGGAGACATTGGGACCCCCGAGACCCCCGTGGATGGGGAGGGGACACTGGGACCCCCCGGAAGATGGGGGGGCAGGTGACAATGGGACCCCCAGTTTGGGGGGCACTGGGACCCCCAGGGGATGGGGGGGGGTCTATAACAGGGACCCCCACCCCAAATTTTCCCCCATTTGTTTCCAATTTCCCCCCATTTTTCCTGATTTTTTTACAAATTTTCCCCAATTTTTCCCCAATATTTTCCCCAATTTTTCCCCAATATTTTCCCCAAATTTTCTCCAATTTATCCCAAATTTATCCCAAAATTTTTCCCAATTTTCCCCAATTTTTTTCTGATTTTTTCCCAATTTCCCCCATTTTCCCCCAATTTTCTCCCATTTTCCCCCGATTTTTTCCCAATTTTCCCCAATTTCCCCCCCCCCAATTTTTCCCCAATTTCCCCCCAGTTTTCCCCAATATTTTCCCAATTTTCCCCAATTTTTTTCTGATTTTTTTTCCAATTTCCCCCATTTTTCCCCCCATTTCCCCCCCAAATTTTCCACAACTTCCCCCCAATTTTCCCCAATATTTTCCCAATTTTTCCCCATTTTTTTCCCATTTTCCCAATTTTCCCCCATTTTCCCTCCAATATTTTCCCCATTTTTCCCCAATTTTCCCCAATTTTTCCCCCATTTTTTCCCAATTTTCCCCAATATTTTCCCAATTTTCCCAATTTTTCCCCGAATCTTTTCTGATTTTTTTCCCAATTTTCCCCATTTTCCCCCCATTTCCCCCCAATTTTCCCCCAGTTTTTCCCCCATTTTTTCCCAATTTTCCCCCAATTTTCCCAATTTTTCCCCAATTTTTTTCTGATTTTTTTTCCAATTTCCCCCAATTTCTCCCCCAATTTCTCCCCCAATTTCCCCCCAATTTCCCCAATATTTTCCCAATTTTCCCAATTTTCCCCAATTTTCCCCCAATTTTTTCCCAATTTCCCCATTTCCCCAATTTCCCCCAATTTTCCCCAATATTTCCCCAATTTTTCCCCCATTTTTTCCCAATTTCCCCCAATTTTCCCCCATTTTCCCCCCAATATTTTCCCAATTTTCCCCCAATTTCCCCCATTTCCCCCAATTTCCCCCCAATTTTTCCCCAATATTTCCCCAATTTTTCCCCCATTTTTTCTGATTTTTTCCCAATTTCCCCATTTTTCCCCCATTTTTCCCCAATTTCCCCCCAATTTTCCCCAATATTTTCCCAATTTTTCCCCCATTTTTCCCAATTTTCCCCAATATTTTCCCCAATATTTCCCCAATTTTTCCCCCAATTTTTTTCTGATTTTTCCCCCAATTTTCCCCATTTCCCCCCCCCCCAATTTTTCCCCAATTTCCCCCCAATTTTCCCCAATATTTTCCCAATTTTCCCTCCATTTTTTCCAATTTCCCCCAATTTTCCCCCATTTCCCCCCCAATTTTTCCACAATTTCCCCCCAATTTTCCCAATTTTCCCCAATTTTTTCTGATTTTTTCTCCAACTTCCCCCATTTTTCTCCCCATTTCCCCCCCAATTTTCCCCAATTTTCCCCGATATTTTCCCAATTTTTCCCCCATTTTTCCCAATTTCCCCCATTTTCCCCCCAATATTTTCCCCCATTTCCCCCCATTTTTCCCCCATTTCCCCCCTCCCCAATTTTCCCCAATATTTTCCCAATTTCCCCTAATTTCCCCCATTTTCCCCCAATTTTCCCCCAATTTTTTCTCCATTTCTTCCCAATTTCCCCCCAATTTTCCCCAATATTCCCCCATTTTCCCCAATATTTCCCCAATATTTCCCCAATATTCCCCCAATATTCCCCCAATTTTCCCCCCCAATTTCCCCCAATTTCCCCCATTTCCCCCCTTTTCCCCTATTTTTTGCCCCCATTTTTTCCCCCCATTTCCCCCCCAATATTTCCCCCAATATTCCCCCCCATTTTTCCCCCCAATATTTCCCCCTATTTTTTCCCCCATTTTCCCCCAATTTCCCCCACATTTTCCCCACATTTTCCCCTTTTCCTCTATTTTTTGCCCCTTTTTTTTCCCCCATTTCCCCCCCAATATTTCCCCCAATATTCCCCTCATTCCCCCCCCACATTTCCCCCATTTCCCCTATTTTTTCCCCCCCATTTCCCCTTTTTTGGGGGGCTCTGACCGCCGCCCCCGCCCCGTTTTCCCGCAGCCAGCAGCTACGCGCTCTACGGGGAGCGCCTGGGGCTGCTGGGGGGCGCGGCGCGGCCGGCAGGGGGCGCGCACGAGTTCCTGGGGGCGCTCGAGGAGATGCTGAGCACCACGCTGCCCCTGCTCTTCGTGCCCCCCCCGCTGCTGCGCCTGCTGCTGCGCCTGCTGCACGGGGGGGGCCCCCCGCCCTGGGCAGCGCCACCTGCGAACGCCGGGGGGCGGGCCCTGGGACACCATCTTCGGCCACGGTGAGGGGCGCAAAGGGGACCCCCACCCGGGAAACCCATGGGAACCCCATGGCACCCCCGGGTGTGGGACCCCAATCATGGGCCCCGGCCCTGGACCCTGCCGCGCTCTCGGCCACGGTGAGGGGGGCGGGAAAAGGGACCCCCCCCCGATCCATGGGAACCCCCCATGGGACCCCCACCTAGAATGTGGCCCCCAGGGGCCCTGGCCCACAAGCACACGGCCACGGTGGGGGGGGGGGGGACAGGGACCCCACCCAATCAACATGGGACCCCAACCCCTGGGACCCCACCCTATAGGGACACCATCTTCGGCCACGGTGACGGGGGCGGGAAAGGGACCCCTGGGCCCCCAGGACCCATGGGACCCCCCATGGCACCCCGGATGCGGCCATGGGAACCCCCATGGCACCCCTCGGGTGGCCCAATCCATGCCCTGTGCCACCCTGGGACACCATCTTCGGCCACGGTGAGGGGGCGGGAAAAGGGACCCCCCCCCGATCCATGGGAACCCCATGGGACCCCCGGAATGTGGGAACCCCCCCATGGGACCCCCGGAATGTGGGAACCCCCATGGGACCCCCACCCCTGGGGACACCATCCGGCCCCTGGGGCCACCCGGGACCCCCACCTAATCCATGGGAACCCCCCATGGGACCCCCCCCGGGGAACCATCTTCGGCCTCATGGCACCCCCGGAATGTGGGGACCCCAATCCATGGGACCCCCGGGATGTGGGAAGGTGGGGGGTGGGTGGGGGGATATCCCCAAGACGTGTGGGAATGCCCTGAGGGACCCCAACCCTATACGACCCCCCATGAGACCCCCCACCCCCATGGGACCCCCAACCCCTGGGAACCGCCCCTATGAGACCCCCAGCCCCCGGGGGATCCCCCCCATGAGACCCCCACCCCAATGAGACCCCCGCCCCAATGAGACCCCCGCCCCAATGAGACCCCCACCCATGAGACTCCCACCCCATAGGACCCCCCATGGGACGCCCCCCTCACCATGGGACCCCCACCCCAATGAGACCGCCCCCCATAAGACCCCCACCCCTGGTGACCCCCCCTTGGGACCCTCCCCACCGTAAGCCCCTCAGTGAGACCCCCCCCCATAATTTGGGCCCCCCCCCTGTATGCGACCCCTCCCCCCCAGCGCCCCCCCACCCATGGGAGACGCCCGAGGTCGGGGAAGGGGGCTCAGGGTGGGGGTCCCGTTACCCCCAATCCCGGGGGTCCCTGTGCCCCCCCAATCCCGGGGGTCCCGTTACCCCCAATCCCGGGGGTCCCGTTATCCCCCCACCCGGGGGTCCCTGTGCCTCCCCAATCCCGGGGGTCCCGTTATGCCCAATCCCGGGGGTCCCGGTCCCCCCCTCCCCGTGGCCCCCAATCCCGGGGGTCCCGTTATGCCCAATCCCGGGGGTCCCGTTACCCCCAATCCCGGGGGTCCCGTTACCCCCAATCCCGGGGTCCTGTTACCCCCAATCCCGGGGTCCCCCCAATCCCGGGGTCCCCCCAATCCCGGGGTCCCCGTTACCCCCAATCCCGGGGTCCCGTTACCCCCAATCCCGGGGGTCCCGTTATCCCCACACCCGGGGGTCCCGTACCCCCAATCCCGGGGGTCCCGTTATCCCCACACCCGGGGGTCCCGTTATCCCCACACCCGGGGGTCCCTGTGCACCCCACCCGGGGGTCCCGTTACCCCCAATCCCGGGGGTCCCGTTATCCCCACACCCGGGGGTCCCTGTGCACCCCACACCCGGGGGTCCCGTTACCCCCCAATCCCGGGGGTCCCTGTGCCCCCCCAAACCCGGGGTCCCGTTATCCCCCAATCCCGGGGGTCCCGTTACCCCCCAATCCCGGGGGTCCTGTTACCCCCCAATCCCGGGGGTCCCGTTATCCCCCCAATCCCGGGGGTCCCGTTACCCCCAATCCCGGGGGTCCCGTTATCCCCACACCCGGGGGTCCCTGTGCACCCCACACCCGGGGGTCCCTGTGCCCCCCCACACCCGGGGGTCCCGTTATCCCCTCCCCGTGCCCCCCCAAACCGGGACCCCCAGTACCCCGCTCCCCGTGCCCCCAAACCGGGACCCCCGTTACCCCCCCCGTGCCCCCCCACCCGGGACCCCCGTTACCCCCCCCCCGTGCCCCCCAAACCGGGACCCCCGTTATCCCCTCCCCGTGCCCCCCCACACCGGGACCCCCAGTACCCCCCTCCCCGTGCCCCCCCAATCCCGGGGCTCCCGTTATCCCCTCCCCGTGCCCCCCCAAACCGGGACCCCCGTTACCCCCCTCCCCGGGACCCCCCACACCCGGGACCCCCGTTACCCGCTCCCGTGCCCCCCCAATCCCGGGGGTCCCCGTGCCCCCCCAAACCGGGACCCCCGTTACCCCCTCCCCGTGCCCCCCCAGCTGACCGCAGCATCCAGCGCCTGTACCGCGAGTTTTGCCGGGGAGGGGTCGCCGGGGGGGGGGTCCTGGCCGAGCTGCTGCTGCAGGGGCAGCTCCCCCTGCCCTCCATCAAAGCCAACGTCACCGAGTTCACCGCGGGCGGCGTGGACACCGTGAGACCCCCGGGGGGGGCACCGGGACCACCGGGGGGGCACCGGGAGGGGATTTGGGGGGGAGTTTGGGGGGGATTTGGGGGGGATTTGGGGGGGGGGGATTTGGGGGGTTTGGGGGGGGATTTGGGGGGATTTCGGGGGGATTCGGGGGTTGGGGGGCGACACCGTGAGACCCCCCGGGGGGGCACCGGGAGAACCGGGGGGGCACCGGGAGGGATTTGGGGGGGGGGGGGATTTTGGGGGAGATTTGGGGGAGATTTGGGGTTTGGGGGCACCCGGAGGGGATTTGGGTGGGATTTGGGGAGATTTGGGGGATTTGGGGGAGATTTGGGGGGGCTTGGGGGGGCATTTGGGGGATTTCGGGGGGATTCGGGGTTGGGGGGACACCGTGAGACCCCCTGGGGGGGCACCGGGACCACCGGGGGGGCACCGGGAGGGGATTTGGGGGGGATTTGGGGGTGGGGGGGTCAATTTGGGGGGGGGTCTCGGGGAGCTCAAGGGGGTCAGTGGGAGGGGTCAATATGGGGGTTATTTGGGGGTCACAGCCCTTTTCCCCCCAAAACGGCGATCCCGCTGCTGCTCACGGTGATGGAATTGGGGATATTTGGGGGGCATTTATTGGGGGTTTC
>NW_022148973.1:0-11493 GCF_901933205.1 Camarhynchus parvulus | reverse complement strand
AGGCCCGTTGTTTTGTTTAGGGACCATAGGCTCGAGTGGCGGCGGCTCCGGGGCTGGTCAGTTTTATTTTCCCAGGAAAGGCCCGTTGTTTATGTTTGAGGGCCATAGGCGGGAAGTGGCCGGCTGGCTCCTGAAAATCCGCGATACGCAGGATGCCTCCCAGAACCAAGCTGGCACCAGTGCCAACTCGGGCTGGTTTGATAGTGCCAGCGGAATCCCACAATCTGCCATCAGAAATTGGGGCTGGTGAGTTTTGTTTCAGAGGGAAAGGCCCGTTGTTTATGTTTGGGGGCCTCTGGCCTGCCGGCTCCTGAAAATCGGCGATACGCAGGATGCCTCCCAGACCCAAGCTGGCACCAGTGCCAACTCAGGCTGGTTTGATAGTGCCAACGGAGTCCCACAATCTGCCATCAAGAACCAGGGCTGGTGAGTTTTGATTCAGTGGGAAAGGCCCGTTGTTTATGTTTGGGGGCCATAGGCCGGAAGTGGCCGGCTGGCTCCTGAAAATCCGCGATACGCAGGATGCCTCCCAGACCCAAGCTGTCCCCAGTGCCAACTCGGGCTGGTTTGATAGTGCCAACGGAGTCCCACAATCTGCCATCAAGGGCCAGGCCTGGTGACTTTTGTTTCAGAGGGAAAGGCCCGTTGTTTATGTTTAGGGACCATAGGCTCGGAGTGGCAGGCTGGCACCTGAAAATCGGCGACACGCAGGATGCCTCCCAGACCCAAGCTGGCACCAGTGCCAACTCGGGCTGGTTTGATAGTGCCAACGGAGTCCCACAATCTGCCATCAAGGACCGGGGCTTGTGAATTTTGATTCAGAGGGAAAGGCCCGTTGTTTATGTTTAAGGACCATAGGCTCGGAGTGGCAGGCTGGCTCCTGAAAATCGGCGACACGCAGGATGCCTCCCAGACCCAAGCTGGCACCAGTGCCAACTCGGGCTGGTTTGATAGTGCCAACGGAGTCCCACAATCTGCCATCAAGAACCAGGGCTGGTGAGTTTTGTTTCAGAGGGAAAGGCCCGTTGTTTATGTTTGGGGGCCATAGGCCCGGAGTGGCCGGCTGGCTCCTGAAAATCGGCGATACGCAGGATGCCTCCCAGACCCCAGCTGGCACCAGTGCCAACTCGGGCTGGTTTGATAGTGCCAACGGAGTCCCACAATCTGCCATCAAGGACAGGGGCTGCTCAGTTTTATTTTCCCAGGAAAGGCCCGTTGTTTATGTTTGGGGGCCATAGGCCCGAAGTGGCCGGCTGGCTCCTGAAAATCGGCGATCGCGGGATGCCTCCCAGAACCAAGCTGGCACCAGTGCCAACTCGGGCTGGTTTGATAGTGCCAACGGAGTCCCACAATCTGCCATCAAGGACCGGGGCTGGTGTCTTTTATTTCAGAGGGAAAGGCCCGTTGTTTATGTTTGGGGGCCATAGGCCCGGAGTGGCCGGCTGGCTCCTGAAAATCGGCGATACGCAGGATGCCTCCCAGACCCAAGCTGGCACCAGTGCCAACTCGGGCTGGTTTGATAGTGCCAACGGAGTCCCACAATCTGCCATCAAGGACCAGGGCTGGTGAGTTTTGATTCATAGGGAAAGGCCCGTTGTTTATGTTTGGGGGCCATAGGCCCGAGTGGCCGGGCTGGCTCCTGAAAATCCAGACCGCAGGATGCCTCCCAGACCCAAGCTGGCACCAGTGCCAATTCAGGCTGGTTTGATAGTGCCAACGGAGTCCCACAATCTGCCATCAAGGACCGGGGCTGGTGAGTTTTATTTTCCCAGGAAAGGCCCGTTCTTTATGTTTGGGGCCATAGGCCCGAGTTGCCGGGCTGGCTCCTGAAAATCCAGCGATACGCCAGGATGCCTCCCAGACCCAAGCTGGCACCAGTGCCAACTCGGGCTGGTTTGATAGTGCCAACGGAGTCCCACAATCTGCCATCAAGGACCGGGCCTGGTCAGTTTTGTTTTCCCAGGAAAGGCCCGTTGTTTATGTTTGGGGCCATAGGCCGGGTGTGGCGGCTGGCTCCTGAAAATCGGCGATACGCAGGATGCCTCCCAGACCCAAGCTGGCACCAGTGCCAACTCGGGCTGGTTTGATAGTGCCAACGGAGTCCCACAATCTGCCATCAAGGACCAGGGCTGGTGAGTTTTGTTTCAGAGGAAAGGCCCGTTGTTTTTGTTTAGGGACCATAGGCTCGAGTGGCCGGCTGGCTCCTGAAAATCCAGCGATACGCAGGGATGCCTCCCAGACCCAAGCTGGCACCAGTGCCAACTCGGGCTGGTTTGATAGTGCCAACGGAGTCCCACAATCTGCCATCAAGGACAGGGGCTGGTCAGTTTTATTTTCCCAGGAAAGGCCCGTTGTTTATGTTTGGGGCCATAGGCCCGAGTGGCCGGCTGGCTCCTGAAAATCCAGCGATACGCAGGATGCCTCCCAGACCCAAGCTGGCACCAGTGCCAACTCGGGCTGGTTTGATAGTGCCAACAGAGTCCCACAATCTGCCATCAAGGACCGGGGCTGGTGAGTTTTGTTTCAGAGGGAAAGGCCCGTTGTTTATGTTTGGGGGCCATAGGCCCGGAGTGGCCGGCTGGCTCCTGAAAATCGGCGATACGCGGGATGCCTCCCAGACCCAAGCTGGCACCAGTGCCAACTCGGGCTGGTTTGATAGTGCCAACGGAGTCCCACAATCTGCCATCAAGGACCAGGGCTGGTCAGTTTTATTTTCCCAGGAAAGGCCCGTTGTTTATGTTTGGGGGCCTCTGGCCTGGCCGGCTGGCTCCTGAAAATCGGCGATACGCAGGGATGCCTCCCAGACCCAAGCTGGCACCAGTGCCAACTCGGGCTGGTTTGATAGTGCCAACGGAGTCCCACAATCTGCCATCAAGAACCAGGGCTGGTGAGTTTTGTTTCAGAGGGAAAAGGCCCGTTGTTTATGTTTGGGGGCCATAGGCCCGAAGTGGCCGGCTGGCTCCTGAAAATCGGCGATACGCAGGATGCCTCCCCAGACCCAAGCTGGCACCAGTGCCAACTCGGGCTGGTTTGATAGTGCCAACGGAGTCCCACAATCTGCCATCAAGGACCAGGGCTGGTGAGTTTTGTTTTCAGAGGGAAGGCCCGTTGTTTATGTTTGGGGCCATAGGCCCGGAGTGGCCGGGCTGGCTCCTGAAAATCCATAGGCTGCGATCACGCAGGATGCCTCCCAGACCCAAGCTGGCACCAGTGCCAACTCGGGCTGGTTTGATAGTGCCAACGGAGTCCCACAATCTGCCATCAAGGACCGGGGCTGGTGAGTTTTGTTTCCCAGGAAAGGCCCGTTGTTTATGTTTGGGGGCCATAGGCCCGGATTGGCCGGCTGGCTCCTGAAAATCGGCGATACGCAGGATGCCTCCCAGACCCAAGCTGGCACCAGTGCCAACTCGGGCTGGTTTGATAGTGCCAACGGAGTCCCACAATCTGCCATCAAGGACCAGGGCTGGTGAGTTTTGTTTCAGAGGGAAAGGCCCGTTGTTTATGTTTGGGGGCCATAGGCCCGAAGTGGCTGGCTGGCTCCTGAAAATCGGCGATACGCAGGATGCCTCCCAGACCCAAGCTGGCACCAGTGCCAACTCGGGCTGGTTTGATAGTGCCAACGGAGTCCCACAATCTGCCATCAAGGACCAGGGCTGGTGAGTTTTGTTTCAGAGGGAAAGGCCCGTTGTTTATGTTTGGGGCCATAGGCCCGGAGTGGCCGGCTGGCTCCTGAAAATCGGCGATACGCAGGATGCCTCCCAGACCCAAGCTGGCACCAGTGCCAACTCGGGCTGGTTTGATAGTGCCAACGGAGTCCCACAATCTGCCATCAAGGACCGGGGCTGGTCAGTTTTGTTTTCCCAGGAAAGGCCCGTTGTTTATGTTTGGGGGCCATAGGCCGGGAGTGGCCGGCTGGCTCCTGAAAATCGGCGCGATACGCAGGGATGCCTCCCAGACCCAAGCTGGCACCAGTGCCAACTCGGGCTGGTTTGATAGTGCCAACGGAGTCCCACAATCTGCCATCAAGGACCAGGGCTGGTGAGTTTTGTTTTCCCAGGAAAGGCCCGTTGTTTATGTTTGGGGGCCATAGGCCCGAGTGGCCGGCTGGCTCCTGAAAATCGGGCGATACGCGGATGCCTCCCAGACCCAAGCTGGCACCAGTGCCAACTCGGGCTGGTTTGATAGTGCCAACGGAGTCCCACAATCTGCCATCAAGGACCGGGGCTGGTGAGTTTTGTTTCAGAGGGAAAGGCCCGTTGTTTTTGTTTGGGGCCATAGGTCCGGAGTGGCCAGCTGGCTCCTGAAAATCGGCGATCGCAGGATGCCTCCCAGACCCCAAGCTGGCACCAGTGCCAACTCGGGCTGGTTTGATAGTGCCAACGGAGTCCCACAATCTGCCATCAAGGACCAGGGTCTGGTCAGTTTTATTTTCCCAGGAAAGGCCCGTTGTTTATGTTTGGGGGCCATAGCCTGGGTGCGGCTGGCTCCTGAAAATCGGCGATACGCACGGGGATGCCTCCCAGACCCAAGCTGGCACCAGTGCCAACTCGGGCTGGTTTGATAGTGCCAACGGAGTCCCACAATCTGCCATCAAGGACCGGGGCTGGTGAGTTTTGTTTCAGAGGGAAAGGCCCGTTGTTTATGTTTGGGGCCCATAGGCCCGGAGTGGCCGGCTGGCTCCTGAAAATCCGCGATACGCAGGATGCCTCCCAGACCCAAGCTGGCACCAGTGCCAACTCGGGCTGGTTTGATAGTGCCAACGGAGTCCCACAATCTGCCATCAAGGACCGGGCCTGGTGTCTTTTGTTTCAGAGGGAAAGGCCCGTTGTTTATGTTTGGGGGCCATAGGCCCGGAGTGGCCGGCTGGCTCCTGAAAATCGGCGATACGCAGGATGCCTCCCAGAGCCTAGCTGGCACCAGTGCCAACTCGGGCTGGTTTGATAGTGCCAACGGAGTCCAACATTCTGCCATCAAGAACCAGGGCTGGTGAGTTTTGTTTCAGAGGAAAAGGCCCGTTGATTTTGTTTGGGGGCCATAGGCCCGGAGTGGCCGGCTGGCTCCTGAAAATCTGCGATACGCAGGATGCCTCCCAGACCCAAGCTGGCACCAGTGCCAACTCGGGCTGGTTTGATAGTTCCAACAGAGTCCCACAATCTGCCATCAAGAACCAGGGCTGGTGAGTTTTGTTTCAGAGGTAATCATCCGTTGTTTATGTTTGGGGGCCATAGGCCCGGAGTGGCCGGCTGGCTCCTGAAAATCAGCGATACGCAGGATGCCTCCCAGACCCAAGCTGGCACCAGTGCCAACTCGGGCTGGTTTGATAGTGCCAACGGAGTCCCACAATCTGCCATCAAGGACCGGGGCTGGTCAGTTTTATTTTCCCAGGAAAGGCCCGTTGTTTATGTTTGGGGGCCATAGGCCCGGAGTGGCCGGCTGGCTCCTGAAAATCCGGCGATACGCCAGGGATGCCTCCCAGACCCAAGCTGGCACCAGTGCCAACTCGGGCTGGTTTGATAGTGCCAACGGAGTCCCACAATCTGCCATCAAGGACCGGGCCTGGTCAGTTTTGTTTTCCCAGGAAAGGCCCGTTGTTTATGTTTGGGGGCCATAGGCCCGGAGTGGCCGGCTGGCTCCTGAAAATCGGCGATACGCAGGATGCCTCCCAGACCCAAGCTGGCACCAGTGCCAACTCGGGCTGGTTTGATAGTGCCAACGGAGTCCCACAATCTGCCATCAAGGACCGGGGCTGGTGAGTTTTGTTTCAGTGGGAAAGGCCCGTTGTTTATGTTTGGGGGCCATAGGCCCGGAGTGGCCGGGCTGGCTCCTGAAAATCCGCGATACGCAGGATGCCTCCCAGACCCAAGCTGGCACCAGTGCCAACTCGGGCTGGTTTGATAGTGCCAATGGAGTCCCACAATCTGCCATCAAGGACCAGGGCTGGTGAGTTTTGTTTCAGAGGGAAAGGCCCGTTGTTTTTGTTTAGGGGCCATAGGCCGAGTGGCCGGCTGGCTCCTGAAAATCCGGCGATCACGCAGGATGCCTCCCAGACCCAAGCTGGCACCAGTGCCAACTCGGGCTGGTTTGATAGTGCCAACGGAGTCCCACAATCTGCCATCAAGGACCGGGGCTGGTCAGTTTTATTTTCCCAGGAAAGGCCCGTTGTTTATGTTTGGGGGCCATAGGCCCGGAGTGGCCGGCTGGCTCCTGAAAATCCGGCGATACGCAGGATGCCTCCCAGACCCAAGCTGGCACCAGTGCCAACTCGGGCTGGTTTGATAGTGCCAACGGAGTCCCACAATCTGCCATCAAGGACCGGGGCTGGTGAGTTTTGTTTCAGAGGGAAAGGCCCGTTGTTTATGTTTGGGGGCCATAGGCTGGAGTGGCCGGCTGGCTCCTGAAAATCGGCGATACGCAGGATGCCTCCCAGACCCAAGCTGGCACCAGTGCCAACTCGGGCTGGTTTGATAGTGCCAACGGAGTCCCACAATCTGCCATCAAGGACCAGGGCTGGTGAGTTTTGATTCAGAGGGAAAGGCCCGTTGTTTATGTTTGGGGGCCATAGGCCCGGAGTGGCCGGCTGGCTCCTGAAAATCGGCGATACGCAGGATGCCTCCCAGACCCAAGCTGGCACCAGTGCCAACTCGGGCTGGTTTGATAGTGCCAACGGAGTCCCACAATCTGCCATCAGAACCAGGGCTGGTGAGTTTTGTTTCAGAGGGAAAGGCCCGTTGTTTATGTTTGGGGGCCTCTGGCCTGCCGGCTCCTGAAAATCGGCGATACGCAGGATGCCTCCCAGACCCAAGCTGGCACCAGTGCCAACTCAGGCTGGTTTGATAGTGCCAACGGAGTCCCACAATCTGCCATCAAGAACCAGGGCTGGTGAGTTTTGATTCAGTGGGAAAGGCCCGTTGTTTATGTTTGGGGGCCATAGGCCCGGAGTGGCCGGCTGGCTCCTGAAAATCGGCAATACGCAGGATGCCTCCCAGACCCAAGCTGTCCCCAGTGCCAACTCGGGCTGGTTTGATAGTGCCAACGGAGTCCCACAATCTGCCATCAAGGGCCAGGCCTGGTGACTTTTGTTTCAGAGGGAAAGGCCCGTTGTTTATGTTTAGGGACCATAGGCTCGGAGTGGCAGGCTGGCACCTGAAAATCGGCGACACGCAGGATGCCTCCCAGACCCAAGCTGGCACCAGTGCCAACTCGGGCTGGTTTGATAGTGCCAACGGAGTCCCACAATCTGCCATCAAGGACCGGGGCTTGTGAATTTTGATTCAGAGGGAAAGGCCCGTTGTTTATGCTCTAAGGACCATAGGCTCGGAGTGGCAGGCTGGCTCCTGAAAATCGGCGACACGCAGGATGCCTCCCAGACCCAAGCTGGCACCAGTGCCAACTCGGGCTGGTTTGATAGTGCCAACGGAGTCCCACAATCTGCCATCAAGAACCAGGCTGGTGAGTTTTGTTTCAGAGGAAAGGCCCGTTGTTTATGTTTGGGGGCCATAGGCCCGGAGTGGCCGGCTGGCTCCTGAAAATCGGCGATACGCAGGATGCCTCCCAGACCCAAGCTGGCACCAGTGCCAACTCGGGCTGGTTTGATAGTGCCAACGGAGTCCCACAATCTGCCATCAAGGACCCAGGGCTGCTGTTTTTATTTTCCCAGGAAAGGCCCGTTGTTTATGTTTGGGGGCCATAGGCCAACAGGAGTGGCCGGGGCTGGCTCCTGAAAATCCGGCGATGAAAATCGCGACACGCAGGATGCCTCCCAGACCCAAGCTGGCACCAGTGCCAACTCGGGCTGGTTTGATAGTGCCAACGGAGTCCCACAATCTGCCATCAAGGACAAGGACTGGTGAGTTTTTTTCAGAGGGAACGGCCCGTTGTTTATGTTTGGGGCCATAGGCCCGGAGTGGCCGGCTGGCTCCTGAAAATCGGCGATACGGAGGATGCCTCCCAGACCCAAGCTGGCACCAGTGCCAACTTCGGGCTGGTTTGATAGTGCCAACGGAGTCCCACAATCTGCCATCAAGGACCAGGGCTGGTGAGTTTTATTTTCAGAGGAAAGGCCCGTTGTTTATGTTTGGGGGCCATAGGCCCGAGTTGCCGGCTGGCTCCTGAAAATCCGGCGATCGCAGGATGCCTCCCAGACCCAAGCTGGCACCAGTGCCAACTCGGGCTGGTTTGATAGTGCCAACGGAGTCCCACAATCTGCCATCAAGGACCGGGGCTGGTCAGTTTTGTTTTCCCAGGAAAGGCCCGTTGTTTATGTTTGGGGCCATAGGCCCGAGTGGCCGGCTGGCTCCTGAAAATCGGCGATACGCGCAGGATGCCTCCCAGACCCAAGCTGGCACCAGTGCCAACTCGGGCTGGTTTGATAGTGCCAATGGAGTCCCACAATCTGCCATCAAGAACCAGGGCTGGTGAGTTTTGTTTCAGAGGGAAAGGCCCGTTGTTTTTGTTTAGGGACCATAGGCTCGGAGTGGCCGGCTGGCTCCTGAAAATCCGCGATACGCAGGATGCCTCCCAGACCCAAGCTGGCACCAGTGCCAACTCGGGCTGGTTTGATAGTGCCAACGGAGTCCCACAATCTGCCATCAAGGACAGGGGCTGGTCAGTTTTATTTTCCCAGGAAAGGCCCGTTGTTTATGTTTGAGGGCCATAGGCCGGAAGTGGCCGGCTGGCTCCTGAAAATCCGCGATACGCAGGATGCCTCCCAGAACCAAGCTGGCACCAGTGCCAACTCGGGCTGGTTTGATAGTGCCAACAGAGTCCCACAATCTGCCATCAAGGACCGGGGCTGTTGAGTTTTGTTTCAGAGGGAAAGGCCTTTGTTTGTGTTTGGGGCCATAGGCCCGGAGTGGCCGGCTGGCTCCTGAAAATCGGCGATACGCAGGATGCCTCCCAGACCCAAGCTGGCACCAGTGCCAACTCGGGCTGGTTTGATAGTGCCAACAGAGTCCCACAATCTGCCATCAAGGACAGGGGCTGGTCAGTTTTATTTTCCCAGGAAAGGCCCGTTGTTTATGTTTGGGGGCCTCTGGCCTGCGGCTCCTGAAAATCGGCGATACGCAGGATGCCTCCCAGACCCAAGCTGGCACCAGTGCCAACTCGGGCTGGTTTTATAGTGCCAATGGAGTCCCACAACCTGCCATCAAGAACCAGGGCTGGTGAGTTTTGTTTCAGAGGAAAAGGCCCGTTGTTTATGTTTGGGGGCCATAGGCGGGAAGTGGCCGGCTGGCTCCTGAAAATCCGCGAGACGCAGGATGCCTCCCAGACCCAAGCTGGCACCAGTGCCAACTCGGGCTCTTTTGATAGTGCCAACGGAGTCCCACAATCTGCCATCAAGGACCAGGGCTGATGAATTTTGTTTCAGAGGGAAGGCCCGTTGTTTATGTTTGGGGGCCATAGGCCCGGAGTGGCCGGCTGGCTCCTGAAAATCCGCGATACGCAGGATGCCTCCCAGTCCCAAGCTGGCACCAGTGCCAACTCGGGGTGGTTTGATAGTGCCAACGGAGTCCCACAATCTGCCATCAAGGACCGGGGCTGGTGACTTTTGTTTCAGAGGGAAAGGCCCGTTGTTTGTGTTTGTGGGCCATAGGTCCGGAGTGGCCAGCTGGGTCCTGAAAATCGGCGATACGCAGGATGCCTCCCAGACCCAAGCTGGCACCAGTGCCAACTCGGGCTGGTTTGATAGTGCCAACGGAGTCCCACAATCTGCCATCAAGGACCGGGGCTGGTCAGTTTTATTTTCCCAGGAAAGGCCCGTTGTTTATGTTTGGGGGCCATAGGCTGGCCTGCTGGCTCCTGAAAATCGGCGATACGCAGGATGCCTCCCAGACCCAAGCTGGCACCAGTGCCAACTCGGGCTGGTTTGATAGTGCCAACGGAGTCCCACAATCTGCCATCAAGGACCAGGGTTGGTGAGTTTTGATTCATAGGGAAAGGCCCGTTGTTTATGTTTGGGGGCCATAGGCCCGGAGTGGCCGGCTGGCTCCTGAAAATCGGCGATACGCAGGATGCCTCCCAGACCCAAGCTGGCACCAGTGCCAGCTCGGGCTGGTTTGATAGTGCCAACGGAGTCCCACAATCTGCCATCAAGGACCGGGGCTGGTGAGTTTTATTTTCCCAGGAAAGGCCCGTTCTTTATGTTTGGGGGCCATAGGCCCGAGTTGCCGGCTGGCTCCTGAAAATCGGCGATACGCAGGGATGCCTCCCAGACCCAAGATGGCACCAGTGCCAACTCGGGCTGGTTTGATAGTGCCAACGGAGTCCCACAATCTGCCATCAAGGACCGGGGCTGGTCAGTTTTGTTTTCCCAGGAAAGGCCCGTTGTTTATGTTTGGGGGCCAAAGGCTCGGAGTGGCCGGCTGGCTCCTGAAAATCGGCGATACACAGGATGCCTCCCAGACCCAAGCTGGCACCAGTGCCAACTCGGGCTGGTTTGATAGTGCCAACGGAATCCCACAATCTGCCATCAAGGACCGGGGCTGGTGTCTTTTGTTTCAGTGGGAAAGGCCCGTTGTTTTTGTTTAGGGGCCATAGGCCCGGAGTGGCCGGCTGGCTCCTGAAAATCCGCGATACGCAGGATGCCTCCCCCAGACCCAAGCTGGCACCAGTGCCAACTCGGGCTGGTTTGATAGTGCCAACGGAGTCCCACAATCTGCCATCAAGGACCGGGGCTGGTGAGTTTTGTTTCAGAGGGAAAGGCCCGTTGTTTATGTTTAGGGCCAATAGCCCCGGAGTGGCCGGCTGGCTCCTGAAAATCGGCGATACGCAGGATGCCTCCCAGACCCAAGCTGGCACCAGTGCCAACTCGGGCTGGTTTGATAGTGCCAACGGTGTCCCACGATCTTCCATCAAGGACCGGGCCTGGTCAGTTTTGTTTTCCCAGGAAAGGCCCGTTGTTTTGGTTTGGGGGCCATAGGCCGGGTGTGGCCGGCTGGCTCCTGAAAATCCGCGATACGCAGGATGCCTCCCAGACCCAAGCTGGCACCAGTGCCAACTCGGGCTGGTTTGATAGTGCCAACGGTGTCCCACGATCTGCCATCAAGGACTGGGCCTGGTCAGTTTTGTTTTCCCAGGGAAGGCCCGTTGTTTAGCTTTGGGGGCCATAGGCCCGGAGTGGCCGGCTGGCTCCTGAAAATCGGCGACACGCAGGATGCCTCCCAGACCCAAGTTGGCACCAGTGCCAACTCGGGCTGGTTTGATAGTGCCAACAGATTCCCACAATCTGCCATCAAGGACCGGGGCTGTTGAGTTTTGTTTCAGAGGGAAAGGCCTTTTGTTTTTGTTTGGGGGCCATAGGTCCGGAGTGGCCAGCTGGCTCCTGAAAATCGGCGACACGCAGGATGCCTCCCAGACCCCAGCTGGCACCAGTGCCAACTCGGGCTGGTTTGATAGTGCCAACGGAGTCCCACAATCTGCCATCAAGGACAGGGTCTGGTCAGTTTTATTTTCCCAGGAAAGGCCCGTTGTTTATGTTTGGGGGCCTCTGGCCTG
>NW_022148972.1:0-11500 GCF_901933205.1 Camarhynchus parvulus | reverse complement strand
GGAGTCCTACACCCGCCATAAAGAACCAGGGTGGTGAGTTTTGTTTCAGACGGAAATGGCCGGAGTTTGTGTTTGGGGCCTGTGGCCGGAGTAGTGGCTCCTGTCAAAACCGCTGATAGGCAGGATGCCTCCCAGACCCAAGCTGGCACCAGTGCCAACTCGGGCTGGTTTGATAGTGCCAACGGAGTCCTGCCAATCTGCCATCAGGAAAGGGGTTGGTGACTTTTGTTTCAGAGGGAAACAGCCGGTGTATATGTTTCTGCGGCCTGTGGCCCCTGAGTGGCCAACTGGCTCCTGAAAACCGGGCTGATAGGCAGGATGCTTCCCAGACCCAAGCTGGCACCAGTGCCAACTCGGCTGGTTTGATAGTGCCAACGGAGTCCTACAATCTGCCATCAGAACTGGGTCTGGTAACTTTTGTTCCAGAGGGAAAGGCCGTGGAATATGTTTGGGGCCTCTGGCCCAGAGTGGCCGGCTGGCTCCTGAAAAATCCGCTGACATACGCAGGATGCCTCCCCCACCCCTGCTGGCACCAGTGCCAACTCGGGCTTGTTTGTTAGTGCCAACGGAGTCCTACAATCTGCCATCAGGAAAGGGGCTGGTGACTTTTGTTTCAGAGGAAAGGCCCGTGAATATGTTTGGGGCCATAGGCCTGGAGAGGCCGGGCCGGCTCCTGAAAATCAGCGATACGCAGGATGCCTCCCAGACCCAAGCTGGCACCAGTGCCAACTCGGGTGGTTTGATAGTGCCAACGGAGTCCTACAATCTGCCATCAGGAACCAGGGCTGCTGAGTTTTGTTTCCCAGGGAAAGGGCCGGAGTTTGTGATTGGGGGCCTGTGGCCCGAGGGCCGACTGGCTCTGAAAATCCGCCATACGCAGGATGCCTCCCAGACCCAAGCTGGCACCAGTGCCAACTCGGGCTGGTTTGATAGTGCCAACGGAGTCCTACAATCTGCCATCAGGAACTGGGGCTGGTGACTTTTGTTTCAGAGGGAAAGGCCGGGTTTATATGTTTCGGGGCCTGTGGACCGGGTGGCCGGCTGTCTCCTGAAAATCTGGGGTACACAGGATGCCTCCCAGACCCAAGCTGGCACCAGTGCCAACTCGGGCTGGTTTGATAGTGCCAACGGAGTCCTACAATCTGCCATAAAAATAAAGTGGGCTGGTGAGTTTTGTTTCAGACGGAAAGGGCCGAATTTGTGTTTGGGGCCTCTGGCCAACTGGCTCCTGAAAAATCCGCGGATACGCAGGATGCCTCCCCAGACCCAAGCCGCACCAGTGCCAACTCGGGCTGGTTTGATAGTGCCAACGGAGTCCTACAATCTGCCATAAGAAACCTGGGCTGGTGAGTTTTGTTTCAGACGGAAATGGCCGGAGTTTTTGTTTGGGGCCTCTGGCCGACTGGCTCCTGTAAACCCGCGATACGCAGGATGCCTCCCAGACCCAAGCTGGCACCAGTGCCAACTCGGGCTGGTTTGATAGTGCCAACGGAGTCCTACAATCTGCCATCAGGGAAAGGGGTTGGTGGGTTTTGTTTCAGAGGAAAGGCCCGTGGAATATGTTTGGGGTCCATAGGCCTGGAGAGGCCGGCAGGCTCCTGAAAATCGGGCGATAGGCAGGATGCCTCCCAGACCCAAGCTGGCACCAGTGCCAACTCGGGCTGGTTTGATAGTGCCAACGGAGTCCTACAATCTGCCATAAGAAACCTGGGCTGGAGAGTTTTGTTTCAGAGGGAACATGCCGGAGATTTTGATTGGGTCCTCTGGCCAACTGGCTCCTGAAAATCCGCGATAGGCAGGGATGCCTCCCAGGCCCAAGCTGGCACCAGTGCCAACTCGGGCTGGTTTGTTAGTGCCAACGGAGTCCTACAATCTGCCATCAGGAACTGGGTATGTTGACTTTTGTTTCCCAGGGAAACGCTGGTGTATATGTTTGGGGCCTGTGGCCCAGAGTGGCCGACTGGCTCCTGAAAATCCGCGATATGCAGGATGCCTCCCAGACCCAAGCTGGCACCAGTGCCAACTCGGGCTGGTTTGATAGTGCCAACGGAGTCCTACAATCTGCCATAAATAACCTGGGCTGGTGAGTTTTGTTTCAGACGGAAATGGCCGGAGTTTGTGTTTGGGGCCTCTGGCCAACTGGCTCCTGAAAATCCGCGATCGCACGGCAGGATGCCTCCCAGACCCAAGCTGGCACCCGTGCCAACTCGGGCTGGTTTGATAGTGCCAACGGAGTCCTACAATCTGCCATTAGGGAAAGGGGCTCAGGTGACTTTTGTTTCCCAAGGAAACAGCCGGGTGTATATGTTTGGGGCCTGTGGCCAAGAGTGGCCGCCTGGCTCCTGAAAATCCGCGATACGCAGGATGCCTCCCAGACCCAAGCTGGCACCAGTGCCAACTCGGGCTGGTTTGATAGTGCCAACGGAGTCCTACAATCTGCCATCAGGAACCAGGGGCTGGTGACTTTTGTTTCCCAGGGAAAGGCCCGTGGAATATGTTTGGGGCCTGTGGCCCAGAGTGGCCGGTTGGCTCCTGAAAATCCGCGGATAGGCAGGATGCCTCCCAGACCCAAGCTGGCACCAGTGCCAACTCGGGCTGGTTTGATAGTGCCAACGGAGTCCTACAATCTGCCATAAAGAACAAGGGCTGGTGACTTTTGTTTCAGAGGGAAAGGGCCGGTGAATATGTTTGGGGCCCCAGGGCCCGGAGTAACCGGTCTGGCTCCTGAAAATCCCGCGATAGGCAGGATGCCTCCCCAGACCCAAGCTGGCACCAGTGCCAACTCGGGCTGGTTTGATAGTGCCAACGGAGTCCTACAATCTGCCATCAGGAAAGGGGCTGGTGACTTTTGTTTCCCAGGGAAACGGCCGGGTGTATGTTTGGGGCCTGTGGCCTGGAGTGGTAGATTTGCTCCAGAAAATCCGCGATAGGCAGGGATGCCTCCCAGACCCAAGCTGGCACCAGTGCCAACTCGGGCTGGTTTGATAGTGCCAACGGAGTCCTACAATCTGCCATAAGGAACCTGGGCTGGTGAGTTTTGTTTCAGAGGGAAAGGGCCGTGGAATATGTTTGGGGCCTATGCCCGGCCGCCGGGTGGCTCCTGAAAACCGGCGATAGGCAGGATGCCTCCCAGACCCAAGCTGGCACCAGTGCCAACTCGGGCTGGTTTGATAGTGCCAACGGAGTCCTACAATCTGCCATCAGGGAAAGGGGCTGGTGACTTTTGTTTCCCAGGGAAACAGCCGGTGTATATGTTTCGCGGCCTCTGGCCCTGAGTGGCACACTGGCTCCTGAAAATCCGCGATACGCAGGATGCCTCCCAGACCCAAGCTGGCACCAGTGCCAACTCGGGCTGGTTTGATAGTGCCAACGGAGTCCTACAATCTGCCATCAGGAACTGGGGCTGGTGACTTTTGTTTCAGAGGGAAAGGCTGGGTTTATATGTTTCGGGCCTGTGGACCGGGGTGGGCCTGGCTGGCTCCTGAAAATCCGGCGGTACACAGGATGCCTCCCAGACCCAAGCTGGCACCAGTGCCAACTCGGGCTGGTTTGATAGTGCCAACGGAGTCCTACAATCTGCCATAAATAAAGTGGGCTGGTGAGTTTTGTTTCAGACGGAAAGGGCCGGAGTTTGTGTTTGGGTCCTCTGGCCAACTGGCTCCTGAAAAAACCGATACGCAGGATGTTCTCCCAGACCCAAGCCGGCACCAGTGCCAACTCGGGCTGGTTTGATAGTGCCAACGGAGTCCTACAATCTGCCATAAGAAACCTGGGCTGGAGAGTTTTGTTTCAGAGGGAACGGGCCGGAGATTTTGTTTGGGGCCTCTGGCCCACTGGCCGGCTGGCTCGAAAAACCGCCAGATAGGCAGGATGCCTCCCAGACCGGTTTGATAGCTGGCACCAGTGCCAACTCGGGCTGGTTTGATAGTGCCAACGGAGTCCTACAATCTGCCATAAAATACCTGGGCTGGTGAATTTTGTTTCAGAAGGAAATGGCCGGAGTTTTTGTTTGGGGCCTCTGGCCGACTGGCTCCTGTAAACCCGCTGAAATACGCAGGATGCCTCCCCAGACCCAAGCTGGCACCAGTGCCAACTCGGGCTGGTTTGATAGTGCCAACGGAGTCCTACAATCTGCCATCAGGAAAGGGGATGGTGGGTTTTGTTTCAGAGGGACAGGCCCGTGTAATATGTTTGGCGCCCATAGGCCTGGAGAGGCCGGCAGGCTCCTGAAAATCGGGCGATAGGCAGGATGCCTCCCAGACCCAAGCTGGCACCAGTGCCAACTCGGGCTGGTTTGATAGTGCCAACGGAGTCCTACAATCTGCCATAAGAAACCTGGGCTGGAGAGTTTTGTTTCAGAGGGTACAGGCCGGAGATTTTGTTTGGGTCCTCTGGCCGACTGGCTCCTGAAAATCCGCGATAGGCGGATGCCTCCCAGACCCAAGCTGGCACCAGTGCCAACTCGGGCTGGTTTGTTAGTGCCAACGGAGTCCTACAATCTGCCATCAGGAACTGGGGCTGGTGGCTTTTGTTTCAGAGGGAAAGGCCCGCGGACTATGTTTCGGGGCCTGTGGCCAAGAGTGGCCGACTGGCTCCTGAAAATCCGCTGATAGGCAGGATGCCTCCCAGACCCAAGCTGGCACCAGTGCCAACTCGGGCTGGTTTGATAGTGCCAACGGAGTCCTACAATCTGCCATCAGGGAAAGGGGCTGGTGACTTTGTTTCCCAGGGAAACAGCCGGTGTATATGTTTGGGGCCTGTGGCCCAGAGTGGCCGACTGGCTCCTGAAAACTGCGGATACGCAGGATGCCTCCCCAGACCCAAGCTGGCACCAGTGCCACCTTGGGCTGGTTTGATAGTCCCAACGGAGTCCTACAATCTGCCGTAAAGAACAAGGGCTGGTGACTTTTGTTTCAGAGGGAAACGGCCGGTGTATATGTTTGCTGCCCTGTGGCCCGGAGTAGCCGGTCACCCTCAAAAACCGCCGATAGGCAGGATGCCTCTCCCAGACCCAAGCTGGCACCAGTGCCAACTCGGGCTGGTTTGATAGTGCCAACGGAGTCCTACAATCTGCCATCAGGAAAGGGGCTGGTGACTTTTGTTTCAGAGGGAAACAGCCGGGTGTATATGTTTCGCACCCTCTGGCCCTGAGTGGCCAACTGGCTCCTGAAAATCCGCCGATACGCAGGATGCGTTCCAGACCCAAGCTGGCACCAGTGCCAACTAGGGGCTGGTTTGATAGTGCCAACGGAGTCGCACAATCTGCCATCAGGAACTGGGTCTGGTAACTTTTGTTCCAGAGGGAAAGGCCCGTGGAATATGTTTGGGGCCTCTGGCCCAGAGTGGCCGGGTGGCTCCTGAAAATCCGCGATACGCAGGATGCCTCCCCAGACCCAAGCTGGCACCAGTGCCAACTCGGGCTTGTTTGTTAGTGCCAACGGAGTCCTACAATCTGCCATCAGGAAAGGGGCTGGTGACTTTTGTTTCAGAGGGAAAGGCCCGTGGAATATGTTTGGGGCCATAGGCCTGAGAGGCCGGCCGGCTCCTGAAAAATCCGCTGACACGCAGGATGCCTCCCAGACCCAAGCTGGCACCAGTGCCAACTCGGGTGGTTTGATAGTGCCAACGGAGTCCTACAATCTGCCATCAGGAACCAGGGCTGCTGAGTTTTGTTTCCCAGGAAAAGGGCCGAGTTTGTGATTGGGGCCTGTGGCCCGGAGTGGCCGACTGGCTCCTGAAAACCGCTGATACGCAGGATGCCTCCCAGACCCAAGCTGGCACCAGTGCCAACTCGGGCTGGTTTGATAGTGCCAACGGAGTCCTACAATCTGCCATCAGGAACTGGGGCTGGTGACTTTTGTTTCAGAGGGAAAGGCCGGGTTTATATGTTTCGGGGCCTGTGGACCGGGGTGGCCGGGTGGCTCCTGAAAATCTGCGGTACACAGGATGCCTCCCAGACCCAAGCTGGCACCAGTGCCAACTCGGGCTGGTTTGATAGTGCCAACGGAGTCCTACAATCTGCCATAAATAAAGTGGGCTGGTGAGTTTTGTTTCAGACGGAAAGGGCCGGAATTTGTGTTTGGGGCCTCCCGGCCAACTGGCTCCTGAAAACTCCGCGGATACGCAGGATGCCTCCCAGACCCAAGCCGGCACCAGTGCCAACTCGGGCTGGTTTGATAGTGCCAACGGAGTCCTACAATCTGCCATAAGAAACCTGGGCTGGAGAGTTTTGTTTCAGACGGAAATGGCCGGAGTTTTTGTTTGGGGCCTCTGGCCGACTGGCTCCTGTAAACCCGCGATTGGATGCCTCCAGACCCAAGCTGGCACCAGTGCCAACTCGGGCTGGTTTGATAGTGCCAACGGAGTCCTACAATCTGCCATCAGGGAAAGGGGTTGGTGGGTTTTGTTTCAGAGGGAAAGGCCCGTGGAATATGTTTGGGGTCCATAGGCCTGGAGAGGCCGGCAGGCTCCTGAAAATCGGGCGATAGGCAGGATGCCTCCCCCAGACCCAAGCTGGCACCAGTGCCAACTCGGGCTGGTTTGATAGTGCCAACGGAGTCCTACAATCTGCCATAAGAAACCTGGGCTGGAGAGTTTTGTTTCAGGGAACATTTTTGATTTTGATTGGGGAAACCAACTGGCTCCTGAAAAATGCCGATAGGCAGGATGTTTGCTGGCACCAGTGCCAACTCGGGCTGGTTTGTTAGTGCCAACGGAGTCCTACAATCTGCCATCAGGAACTGGGTATGTTGACTTTTGTTTCCCAGGGAAACGGCTGGTGTATATGTTTGGGGGCCTGTGGCCCAGAGTGGCCGACTGGCTCCTGAAAACCGCTGATATGCAGGATGCCTCCCAGACCCAAGCTGGCACCAGTGCCAACTCGGGCTGGTTTGATAGTGCCAACGGAGTCCTACAATCTGCCATAAATAACCTGGGCTGGTGAGTTTTGTTTCAGACGGAAATGGCCGGAGTTTGTGTTTGGGGCCTCTGGCCAACTGGCTCCTGAAAATCCGCGATACGCAGGATGCCTCCCAGACCCAAGCTGGCACCCGTGCCAACCTCGGGCTGGTTTGATAGTGCCAACGGAGTCCTACAATCTGCCATTAGGGAAAGGGTCAGGTGACTTTTGTTTCCCAAGGAAACAGCCGGTGTATATGTTTCGGGGCCTGTGGCCAAGAGTGGCCGTCTGGCTCCTGAAAATCCGCGATACGCAGGATGCCTCCCAGACCCAAGCTGGCACCAGCGCCAACTCGGGCTGGTTTGATAGTGTCAACGGAGTCCTACAATCTGCCATCAGGAACCAGGGCTGGTGACTTTTGTTTCCCAGGGAAACGGCCGGTGTATATGTGTGCGGGCCTGTGGCCCAGAGTGGCCGGGCTGGCTCCTGAAAACCGCGGATACGCAGGATGCCTTCCCAGACCCAAGCTGGCACCAGTGCCACCTTGGGCTGGTTTGATAGTCCTAACGGAGTCCTACAATCTGCCGTAAAAGAACAAGGGCTGGTGACTTTTGTTTCAGAGGGAAACGGCCGGTGTATATGTTTGCTGCCCTGTGGCCCGGAGTAACCGGTCACTCCTCAAAATCTGCGCGATAGGCAGGATGCCTCCCAGACCCAAGCTGGCACCAGTGCCAACTCGGGCTGGTTTGATAGTGCCAACGGAGTCCTACAATCTGCCATCAGGAAAGGGGCTGGTGACTTTTGTTTCCCAGGGAAACAGCCGGGTATATGTTTGCGGGCCTGTGGCCAAGAGTGGCCGACTGGCTCCTGAAAATCCGCGATACGCAGGATGCCTCCCAGACCCAAGCTGGCACCAGTGCCAACTCGGGCTGGTTTGATAGTGCCAACGGAGTCCTACAATCTGCCATCAGGAAAAGGGGGCTGGTGACTTTTGTTTCCCAGGGAAACAGCCGGGTATATGTTTGGGGCCTGTGGCCCAGAGTGGCCGACTGGCTCCTGAAAATCCGCGATACGCAGGATGCCTCCCAGACCCAAGCTGGCACCAGTGCCAACTCGGGCTGGTTTGATAGTGCCAACGGAGTCCTAAAATCTGCCATAAAAACGAGGGCTGGTGACTTTTTTTTCCCAGGGAAACAGCCGGTGTATATGTTTGCTGCCCTGTGGCCCGGAGTAGCCGGGTCACTCCTCAAAATCCGCGATAGGCAGGATGGCTCCCAGACCCAAGCTGGCACCAGTGCCAACTCGGGCTGGTTTGATAGTGCCAACGGAGTCCTACAATCTGCCATCAGGAACTGGGTATGTTGACCTTTGTTTCCCAGGGAGACGGTCGGGTTGTATATGTTTGGGGGCCTGTGGCCCAGAGTGACCGGTTGGCTCCTGAAAATCCGCGATAGGCAGGATGCCTCCCAGACCCAAGCTGGCACCAGTGCCAACTCGGGCTGATTTGATAGTGCCAATGGAGTCCTACAATCTGCCATAAATAACCTGGGCTGGTGAGATTTGTTTCAGACGGAAAAGGTCGGAGTTTGTGTTTGGGGCCCTGGGCCAACTGGCTCCTGAAAATCCGCGATACGCAGGATGCCTCCCAGACCCAAGCTGGCACCAGTGCCAACTCGGGCTGGTTTGATAGTGCCAACGGAGTCCTACAATCTGCCATCAGGAACTGGGGCTGGTGACTTTTGTTTGAGAGGGAAAGGCCCGGGGCTGGATATGTTTGGGGCCTGTGGCCCGGAGTGGAAGGTTGGCTCCTGAAAATCCGCGATAGGCAGGATGCCTCCCCAGACCCAAGCTGGCACCAGTGCCAACTCGGGCTGGTTTGATAGTGCCAACGGAGTCCTACAATCTGCCATAAATACCTGGGCTGGTGAGTTTTGTTTCAGACGGAAAGGGCCGGAGATTTTGTTTGGGGCCTCTGGCCGACTGGCTCCTGTAAACCCGCAATACGCAGGATGCCTCCCAGACCCAAGCTGGCACCAGTGCCAACTCGGGCTGGTTTGATAGTGCCAACGGAGTCCTACAATCTGCCATCAGGCAAAGGGGGCTGGTGACTTTTGTTTCCCAGGGAAACGGCCGGTGTATATTTTGGGGCCTGTGGCCTGGAGTGGTAGATTTGCTCCAGAAAATCCGCGATAGGCAGGATGCCTCCCAGACCCAAGCTGGCACCAGTGCCAACTCGGGCTGGTTTGATAGTGCCAACGGAGTCCTACAATCTGCCATAAGGAACTGGGGCTGGTGAGTTTTGTTTCAGAGGGAAAGGCCCGTGGAATATGTTTGGGGGCCTGCGGCCCGGAGTGGCCGGGTGGCTCCTGAAAATCCGCGATAGGCAGGATGCCTCCCAGACCCAAGCTGGCACCAGCGCCAACTCGGGCTGGTTTGATAGTGTCAACGGAGTCCTACAATCTGCCATCAGGAACCAGGGCTGGTGACTTTTGTTTCAGGGAAACGGCCGGTGTATATGTGTGGGGCCTGTGGCCCAGAGTGGGCCGGCTGGCTCCTGAAAATCCGTGATACGCAGGATGCCTCCCAGACCCAAGCTGGCACCAGTGCCACCTTGGGCTGGTTTGATAGTCCTAACGGAGTCCTACAATCTGCCGTAAAGAACAAGGGCTGGTGACTTTTGTTTCAGAGGGAAACGGCCGGTGTATATGTTTGCTGCCCTGTGGCCCGGAGTAACCGGGTCACTCCTCAAAATCTGCGATAGGCAGGATGCCTCCCAGACCCAAGCTGGCACCAGTGCCAACTCGGGCTGGTTTGATAGTGCCAACGGAGTCCTACAATCTGCCATCAGGGAAAGGGGCTGGTGACTTTTGTTTCCCAGGGAAACAGCCGGGTATATGTTTTTGGGGCCTGTGGCCAAGAGTGGCCGACTGGCTCCTGAAAATCCATGCGATACGCAGGATGCCTCCCAGACCCCAAGCTGGCACCAGTGCCAACTCGGGCTGGTTTGATAGTGCCAACGGAGTCCTACAATCTGCCATCAGGGAAAGGGGCTGGTGACTTTTGTTTCAGAGGGATAGGGCCGTGGAATATGTTTGGGGGCCATATGCCTGAGCGCCGGGTTGCTCCTGAAAATCCCGATACGCAGGATGCCTCCCAGACCCAAGCTGGCACCAGTGCCAACTCGGGCTGGTTTGATAGTGCCAACGGAGTCCTACAATCTGCCATCAGGGAAAGGGGCTGGTGACTTTTGTTTCCCAAGGAAACAGCCGGTGTATATGTTTCGCGGCCTCTGGCCCTGAGTGGCACACTGGCTCAAGAAAATCCGCGATACGCAGGATGCCTCCCAGACCCAAGCTGGCACCAGTGCCAACTCGGGCTGGTTTGATAGTGCCAACGGAGTCCTACAATCTGCCATCAGGAACTGGGGCTGGTGACTTTTGTTTCAGAGGGAAAGGCTGGGTTTATATGTTTCGGGGCCTGTGGACCGGGGTGGCCGGCTGGCTCCTGAAAATCCGCGGTACACAGGATGCCTCCCAGACCCAAGCTGGCACCAGTGCCAACTCGGGCTGGTTTGATAGTGCCAACGGAGTCCTACAATCTGCCATAAATAAAGTGGGCTGGTGAGTTTTGTTTCAGACGGAAAGGGCCGGAGTTTGTGTTTGGGTCCTCTGGCCAACTGGCTCCTGAAAATCCGCGATACGCAGGATGTCTCCCAGACCCAAGCCGGCACCAGTGCCAACTCGGGCTGGTTTGATAGTGCCAACGGAGTCCTACAATCTGCCATAAGAAACCTGGGCTGGAGAGTTTTGTTTCAGAGGGAACGGGCCGGAGATTTTGTTTGGGGCCTCTGGCCGACTGGCTCGCTGGCTCCTGAAAATCCGCCGATAGGCAGGATGCCTCCCAGACCGAAGCTGGCACCAGTGCCAACTCGGGCTGGTTTGATAGTGCCAACGGAGTCCTACAATCTGCCATAAATACCTGGGCTGGTGAATTTTGTTTCAGAAGGAAATGGCCGGAGTTTTTGTTTGGGGCCTCGGGGCCGACTGGCTCCTGTAAACCCGCGATACGCAGGATGCCTCCCAGACCCAAGCTGGCACCAGTGCCAACTCGGGCTGGTTTGATAGTGCCAACGGAGTCCTACAATCTGCCATCAGGGGAAAGGGGATGGTGGGTTTTGTTTCAGAGGACAGGCCCGTGTAATATGTTTGGCGCCCATAGGCCTGGAGAGGCCGGCAGGCTCCTGAAAATCGGCGATAGGCAGGATGCCTCCCAGACCCAAGCTGGCACCAGTGCCAACTCGGGCTGGTTTGATAGTGCCAACGGAGTCCTACAATCTGCCATAAGAAACCTGGGCTGGAGAGTTTTGTTTCAGAGGGTACAGGCCGGAGATTTTGTTTGGGTCCTCTGGCCGACTGGCTCCTGAAAATCCGCGATAGGCGGGATGCCTCCCAGACCCAAGCTGGCACCAGTGCCAACTCGGGCTGGTTTGTTAGTGCCAACGGAGTCCTACAATCTGCCATCAGGAACTGGGGCTGGTGGCTTTGTTTCAGAGGGAAAGGCCCGTGGACTATGTTTCGCCTGTGGCCAAGAGTGGCCGACTGG
>NW_022148971.1:0-11547 GCF_901933205.1 Camarhynchus parvulus | reverse complement strand
TTTCAGGAGTCACCCGGCTACCCCGGGGGCCACAGGGCAGCAAACATATACCAGGCCGCTTCCTAGGGAAACAAAAGTCACCAGCCCTGGTTCTTATGGCAGATTGTAGGACTCATTGGGTCTATCAAACCAGCCCGAAGTTGGCACTGGTGCCAGCTTGGGTCTGGGAGGCATCCTGCCTATCGCTGATTTTCAGGAGCCAGCCGGGCCTTTCCAGGTCTATGGCCCCTCAAACATATTCCACGGCCTTTCCCTCTGAAACAAAAGTCACCAGCCCCAGTTCCTCATGGCAGATTGTAGGACCTCGCTGGCACTATCAAACCAGCCCGAGTTGGCACTGGTGCCAGCTTGGGTCTGAACGCATCCCGCGATCGCGGATTTTCAGGAGCCACCCGCCACTCTGGGCCACAGGCCCCCAAACATATTCCACGGCCTTTCCTCTGAAACAAAAAGTCACCAGCCCCAGTTCCTCATGGCAGATTGTAGGACCTCGCTGGCACTATCAAACCAGCCCGAGTTGGCACTGGTGCCAGCTTGGGTCTGGGAGGCATCCCAAGTGATCGCTGGATTTTCAGGAGCCAGTCTGCTACCTGGGCCACAGGCCCACAAACATATACACTGGCCTTCCTCTGGGAAACAAAAAGTCACCATACCCAGTTCCTGATGGCAGATTGTAGGACCTCGTTGGCACTAACAAACCAGCCCGAGCTGGCACTGGTGCCAGCTTGGGTCTGGGAGGCATCCCGCGTGATCGCTGATTTTCAGGAGCCAGCCTGCCACTCTGGGCCACAGGCCCCAAACATAAACCACGGGCTTTTCCTGGGAAACAAAAGTCACCAGCCCTGGTTCCTGATGGCAGATTGTAGGACACCGCTGGCACTATCAAAAACCAGCCCGAGTTGGCACTGGTGCCAGCTTGGGTCTGGGAGGCATCCTGCGTGACGCCATTTTCAGGAGCCAGCCGCCACTCTGGGCCACAGGCCCCAAACATATTCCACACGGGCCTTTCCCTCTGAAACAAAAGTCACCAGCCCCAGTTCCTGATGGCAGATTGTAGGACTCCGCTGGCACTATCAAACCAGCCCGAAGTTGGCACTGGTGCCAGCTTGGGTCTGGGAGGCATCCTGCCTATCGCGGATTTTCAGGAGCCAACCTGCCACCCAGGCCACAGGCCCCCAAACATATTCCACGGGCTGTTCCCTCTGAAACAAAAAAAGTCACCAGCCCCAGTTCCTGATGGCAGATTGTAGGACTCTGTTGGCACTATCAAACCAGCCCGAGTTGGCACTGGTGCCAGCTTGGGTCTGGGAGGCATCCCGCGTATCGCTGATTTTCAGGAGCCAGTCGGGCCACAGGCCCCCAAACAAAATCTCCGGCCGCTCCTCTGAAAAAAAAAGTCACCAGCCCAGGTTCCTGATGGCAGATTGTAGGACTCTGCTGGCACTAACAAACCAGCCCGAGTTGGCACTGGTGCCAGCTTGGGTCTGGGAGGCATCCTGCGATCCCGGATTTTCAGGAGCCAGTTGGCCAGAGGCCCCAAACATAAAATCCGCCCTTTCCCTCTTGGAAACAAAAAGTCACCAGCCCAGGTTTTTATGGCAGATTGTAGGACTCAGTTGGCACAATCAAACCAGCCCGAAGTTGGCACTGGTGCCACCTTGGGTCTGGGAGGCATCCTGCGATCGCGGATTTTCAGGAGCCAGCCGGCCACTCTGGCCACAGGCCCCAAAACATATACACCGGCCGCTTTCCCTGGGAAACAAAAGTCACCAGCCCCTTTCCCCTGATGGCAGATTGTAGGACCCGTTGGCACTATCAAACCAGCCCGAGTTGGCACTGGTGCCAGCTTGGGTCTGGGAGGCATCCTGCCTATCGCTGATTTTCAGGGAGCCAACCATCCACTCCGCCACAGGCCCCCAAACATATTCCACGGGCCTTTCCCCCTCTGAAACAAAAGTCACCAGCCCCAGTTCCTGATGGCAGATTGTAGGGACTCCGCTGGCACTATCAAACCAGCCCGAAGTTGGCACTGGTGCCAGCTTGGGTCTGGGAGGCATCCTGCCCGATCGCGGATTTTCAGGAGCCATCCTGCCTTTCCAGGCCACAGGCCCCCAAACATAAAAACCACGCCCCTTTCCCTGGGAAACAAAAGTCACCAGCCCCAGTTCCTGATGGCAGATTGTAGGACCCGTTGGCACCAATCAAACCAGCCCGAGTTGGCACTGGTGCCAGCTTGGGTCTGGGAGGCATCCTGCGTATCGCCGGATTTTCAGGAGCCAGTTGGCCAGGGCCAGGCCCCCAAACATAAACCACGGCCGCTTCCCTCTGAAACAAAAGTCACCAGCCCCAGTTCCTGATGGCAGATTGTAGGACTCCGTTGGCACTATCAAACCAGCCCGAAGTTGGCACTGGTGCCAGCTTGGGTCTGGGAGGCATCCCTGCCTATCGCGGATTTTCAGGAGCCAGCCTGCCACCCTGGGCCACAGGCCCCCAAACATATACACCGGCCTTCCCTGGGAAACAAAAGTCACCAGCCCTGGTTCCTGATGGCAGATTGTAGGACTCCGTTGGCACTATCAAACCAGCCCGAGTTGGCACTGGTGCCAGCTTGGGTCTGGGAGGCATCCTGCCTATCGCAAGATTTTCAGGAGCCAGCCGGGCCACTCCAGGCCCACAGGCCCCAAACATATTCCACCGGCCTTTCCCTCTGAAACAAAAAGTCACCAGCCCCAGTTCCTGATGGCAGATTGTAGGACCTCGTTGGCACTATCAAACCAGCCCGAAGTTGGCACTGGTGCCAGCTTGGGTCTGGGAGGCATCCCGCGCATCGCGATTTTCAGGAGCCACCCGCCACTCTGGGCCACAGGCCCCCAAACATATTCCACGGGCCTTTTCCTCTGGGAAACAAAAAGTCACCAGCCCCAGTTCCTGATGGCAGATTGTAGGACTCCGTTGGCACTATCAAACCAGCCCGAGTTGGCACTGGTGCCAGCTTGGGTCTGGGAGGCATCCTGCCTATCGCCGGATTTTCAGGAGCCAGTCTGACCACCCAGGCCACAGGCCCCCAAACATATTCCACGGCCCTTTCCCCTGAAACAAAAAGTCACCAGCCCCAGTTCCTGATGGCAGATTGTAGGACCCGCTGGCACTAACAAACCAGCCCGAAGTTGGCACTGGTGCCAGCTTGGGTCTGGGAGGCATCCCATGATCGCTGGATTTTCAGGAGCCAGCCTGCCACTCTGGGCCACAGGGCCCCAAACATAAAAACCGCCCTTTCCCTGGGAAACAAAAGTCACCAGCCCCAGTTCCTGATGGCAGATTGTAGGACTCCGTTGGCACTATCAAACCAGCCCGAGTTGGCACTGGTGCCAGCTTGGGTCTGGGAGGCATCCTGCCTGACGCTGATTTTCAGGAGCCAGCTCGCCACTCCTGGCCACAGGCCCCAAACATATTCCACCGGCCTTTCCTCTGAAACAAAAGTCACCAGCCCCAGTTCCTGATGGCAGATTGTAGGACTCGTTGGCACTATCAAACCAGCCCGAGTTGGCACTGGTGCCAGCTTGGGTCTGGGAGGCATCCTGCCTATCGCTGGATTTTCAGGAGCCAGCCTGCCCGTAAACTCTCCAGGTCACAGGCCCCCAAACATATTCCACGGGCCTTTCCCTCTGAAACAAAAGTCACCAGCCCCAGCCCCTGATGGCAGATTGTAGGACTCCGTTGGCACTATCAAACCAGCCCGAGTTGGCACTGGTGCCAGCTTGGGTCTGGGAGGCATCCTGCCTGAGCCACCGGCCAGGATTTTCAGGAGCCAAAAAACATCCACCCCAGGGCCACAGGCCCCCAAACATATAAGCCCGAAGCCACTGCCCGGGAGGCATCCCCTGAAACAAAAAGTCACCAGCCCAGGTTCCTGATGGCAGATTGTAGGACTCGCTGGCACTATCAAACCAGCCCGAAGTTGGCACTGGTGCCAGCTTGGGTCTGGGAGGCATCCTGCCTATCGCTGGATTTTCAGGAGCCAAAACATATGGCCACCCCCAGGCCACAGGCCCCAAACATAAACCAGCCGGCCCTTTCCTCTGAAAACAAAAAGTCACCAGCCCAGGTTCCTGATGGCAGATTGTAGGACTCCGCTGGCACTATCAAACCAGCCCGAAGTTGGCACTGGTGCCAGCTTGGGTCTGGGAGGCATCCTGTGATCGCGATTTTCAGGAGCCAGCCGCCACCCCAGGCCACAGGCCCCAAACATATTCCACGGCCTTCCCCTGAAACAAAAGTCACCAGCCCCAGTTCCTGATGGCAGATTGTAGGACTCGCTGGCACTATCAAACCAGCCCGAAGTTGGCACTGGTGCCAGCTTGGGTCTGGGAGGCATCCTGCGTGATCGCGATTTTCAGGAGCCAGTTGCCACCGCGGCCACAGGCCCCAAACATATACACCCCCGCTTCCCCTGGAAACAAAAGTCACCAGCCCCAGTTCCTGATGGCAGATTGTAGGACTCGCTGGCACTATCAAACCAGCCCGAAGTTGGCACTGGTGCCAGCTTGGGTCTGGGAGGCATCCTGCGATCGCTGATTTTCAGGAGCCAACCTGCCAGCCCGGGCCACAGTCCCCAAACATAAACTCCGGCCTTTCCCTCTGAAACAAAAAAGTCACCAGCCCAGGTTTTTATGGCAGATTGTAGGACTCGCTGGCACTATCAAACCAGCCCGAGTTGGCACTGGTGCCAGCTTGGGTCTGGGAGGCATCCTGCGTGATCCCGGATTTTCAGGAGCCAGCGCGCCACTCTGGGCCAGAGGCCCCGAAACATATACACTGGCCGTTTCTCTGGGAAACAAAAGTCAAAATACCCAGCTCCTGATGTCAGATTGTAGGAAACCGTTGGCACTATCAAACCAGCCCGAGTTGGCACTGGTGCCAGCTTGGGTCTGGGAGGCATCCCAAGTATCGCCGATTTTCAGGAGCCAGCCGCCACTCTGGCCACAGGCCCCAAACATATATACCGGCCGCTTCCCCTGGGAAACAAAAGTCACCAGACCCTTTCCCTGATGGCAGATTGTAGGACTCCGTTGGCACTAACAAACCAGCCCGAGTTGGCACTGGTGCCAGCTTGGGTCTGGGAGGCATCCCGCGTGCTCGCTGGATTTTCAGGAGCCAGCCGGCCACTCTGGGCCACAGGTCCCCAAACATATTCCATGGGCCTTTCCCTCTGAAACAGAAGTCACCAGCCCCAGTTCCTGATGGCAGATTGTAGGACTCCGTTGGCACTATCAAACCAGCCCGAGTTGGCACTGGTGCCAGCTTGGGTCTGGGAGGCATCCTGGTCTCGCTGATTTTCAGGAGCCAACCTGCCACTCCGGGCCACAGGCCCCCAAACATAAACTACGGCCCTTTACCTGGGAAACAAAAGCCACCAGCCCTGGTTCTTTATGGCAGATTGTAGGACTCCGTTGGCACTATCAAACCAGCCTGAGTTGGCACTGGTGCCAGCTTGGGTCTGGGAGGCATCCTCTGTACCGCGGATTTTCAGGAGCCAGCCAGCCACCCCGGTCCACAGGCCCTTAAACCTATTCCAAGGGCTTTTCCCTCTGAAACAAAAGTCACCAGCCCCAGTTCCTAATGGCAGATTGTAGGACTCTGTTGGCACTATCAAACCAGCCCGAGTTGGCACTGGTGCCAGCTTGGGTCTGGGAGGCATCCTGCGTATCGTGGATTTTCAGCAGCCAGTCGGCCTCCCTGGGCCACAGGCCCCCAAACATATACACCCCAGCCGTTTCCCCTGGGAAACAAAAACAACATACCCAGTTCCTGATGGCAGATTGTAGGACTCCGTTGGCACTATCAAACCAGCCCGAACCAGCCCGCCACTGGTGCCAGCTTGGGTCTGGGAGGCATCCTGCCTATCGCGATTTTCAGGAGCCAACCTGCCACGCCAGGCCACAGGCCCCCAAACATATACACCGGCCCTTTCCCTGGGAAACAAAAGTCACCAGCCCTGGTTCTTTATGGCAGATTGTAGGACTCCGTTGGCACTATCAAACCAGCCCGAGTTGGCACTGGTGCCAGCTTGGGTCTGGGAGGCATCCTGCGTATCGGATTTTTGTGGAGCCAGCCGCCTCTCCAGGCCTATGGCCCCAAACATATTCCACGGGCCTTTCCCTCTGAAACAAAGTCACCAGCCCCAGTTCCTGATGGCAGATTGTAGGACTCCGTTGGGACTATCAAACCAGCCCGAGTTGGCACTGGTGCCAGCTTGGGTCTGGGAGGCATCCTGCCTATCGCGGATTTTCAGGAGCCAACCTGCCACCCGGCCACAGGCCCCAAACATAATCCACGGGCCTTTCCCTCTGAAACAAAAGTCACCAGACCCCTTTTCCCCTGATGGCAGATTGTAGGACTCCGTTGGCACTATCAAACCAGCCCGAGTTGGCACTGGTGCCAGCTTGGGTCTGGGAGGCATCCTGCGTGACGCTGATTTTCAGGTGCCACCCGCCACTCCGGCCACAGGCCCCCAAACATATTCCACGGGCCTTTCCTCTGAAACAAAGTCACCAGCCCCAGTTCCTGATGGCAGATTGTAGGACTTTGTTGGCACTATCAAACCAGCCCGAGTTGGCACTGGTGCCAGCTTGGGTCTGGGAGGCATCCTGCGCGATCGCTGATTTTCAGGAGCCAACCTGCCACCCAGGCCACAGGCCCCCCAAACATAATCCACGGGCTTTTCCCTCTGAAACAAAAGTCACCAGCCCCTTTCCCTGATGGCAGATTGTAGGACTCCGTTGGCACTATCAAACCAGCCCGAGTTGGCACTGGTGCCAGCTTGGGTCTGGGAGGCATCCTGCGTATCGCGGATTTTCAGGAGCCAGTCTGCCACTCTGGGCCACAGGCCCACAAACATATACACTGGCCGATTCCCTGGGAAACAAAAGTCAACATACCCAGTTCCTGATGGCAGATTGTAGGACTCCGTTGGCACTAACAAACCAGCCCGAGTTGGCACTGGTGCCAGCTTGGGTCTGGGAGGCATCCTGCGTATCGCGGATTTTCAGGAGCCAACCTGCCACTCTGGGCCACAGGCACCCAAACATAAACTCCGGCCCTTTCCCTGGGAAACAAAAGTCACCAGCCCTGGTTCCTGATGGCAGATTGTAGGACTCCGTTGGGACTATCAAACCAGCCCGAGTTGGCACTGGTGCCACGTAGGGTCTGGGAGGCATCCTGCGTATCGCCAATTTTCAGGAGCCAGCCGGCCACTCTTGGCCACAGGCCCCGAAACATATACACCGGCTGTTTCCTTGGGAAACAAAAGTCACCAGCCCCTTTCCCTGATGGCCGATTGTAGGACACCGTTGGCACTATCAAACCAGCCCGAGTTGGCACTGGTGCCAGCTTGGGTCTGGGAGGCATCCTGCGTATCGCGGATTTTCAGGAGGCACCCGGCCACTCTGGGCCACAGGCCCCAAACATATTCCACGGGCCTTTCCCTCTGAAACAAAAGTCACCAGCCCCAGTTCCTGATGGCAGATTGTAGGACTCCGTTGGCACTAACAAACCAGCCCGAGTTGGCACTGGTGCCAGCTTGGGTCTGGGAGGCATCCTGCCTATCGCGGATTTTCAGGAGCCAACCTGCCACTCCAGGCCACAGGCCCCCAAACATATTCCACGGGCTGTTCCCTCTGAAACAAAAGTCACCAGCCCCTTTCCCTGATGGCAGATTGTAGGACTCCGTTGGCACTATCAAACCAGCCCGAGTTGGCACTGGTGCCAGCTTGGGTCTGGGAGGCATCCTGCGTATCGCGGATTTTCAGGAGCCAGTCTGCTACTCTGGGCCACAGGCACCCAAACATATTCACTGGCCGATTCCCTGGGAAACAAAAGTCACCAGCCCCAGTTCCTGATGGCAGATTGTAGGACTCCGTTGGGACTATCAAACCAGCCCGAGTTGGCACTGGTGCCAGCTTGGGTCTGGGAGGCATCCTGCGATCGCGGATTTTCACGAGCCAGTCGGCCAGAGGCCCCAAACAAAATCTCCGGCCCGTTCCCTCTGAAACAAAACTCTCCAGCCCAGGTTTCTTATGGCAGATTGTAGGACTCCGTTGGCACTAACAAACCAGCCCGAGTTGGCACTGGTGCCAGCTTGGGTCTGGGAGGCATCCTGCGTATCCCGGATTTTCAGGAGCCAGTTGGCCAGAGGCCCCAATCACAAACTCCGGCCCTTTTCGTTTGAAACAAAACTCACCAGCCCAGGTTATTTATGGCAGATTGTAGGACTCAGTTGGCACAATCAAACCAGCCCGAGTTGGCACTGGTGCCACCTTGGGTCTGGGAGGCATCCTGCGTATCGCGGATTTTCAGGAGCCAGCCGGCCACTCTTGGCCACAGGCCCCGAAACATATGCACCGGCCGTTTCCCTGGGAAACAAAAGTCACCAGCCCCTTTCCCTGATGGCAGATTGTAGGACTCCGTTGGCACTATCAAACCAGCCCGAGTTGGCACTGGTGCCAGCTTGGGTCTGGGAGGCATCCTGCCTATCGCGGATTTTCAGGAGCCAACCATCCACTCTGGGCCACAGGCCCCCAAACATATTCCACGGGCCTTTCCCTCTGAAACAAAAGTCACCAGCCCCTTTCCCTGATGGCAGATTGTAGGACTCCGTTGGCACTATCAAACCAGCCCGAGTTGGCACTGGTGCCACCTTGGGTCTGGGAGGCATCCTGCGTATCGCGGATTTCACGAGCCAGTCCGCCAGAGGCCCCAAACAATATCTCCGGCCCGTTCCCTCTGAAACACAACTCTCCAGCCCAGGTTTCTGATGGCAGATTGTAGGACTCCGTTGGCACTATCAAACCAGCCCGAGCTGGCACTGCTGCCACCTTGGTCTGGGGAGGCATCCTGCGATTAGCCAGATGCCCCAAACAAAATCTCCGGATTTCCGTCTGAAACAAAACTCACCAGCCCAGGTTATTTATGGCAGATTGTAGGACTCCATTGGCACTATCAAACCAGCCCGAGTTGGCACTGGTGCCAGCTTGGGTCTGGGAGGCATCCTGGCTGTGTACCGCCCATTTTCAGGAGCCAGCCCGCCCACCGGTCCACAGGCCCTTAAACATATAAACCGGGCCTTTCCCCCTGAAACAAAAGTCACCAGCCCCAGTTCCTGATGGCAGATTGTAGGACTCCGTTGGCACTATGAAACCAGCCCGAGTTGGCACTGGTGCCAGCTTGGGTCTGGGAGGCATCCTGCGTATCGCGGATTTTCAGGAGCCAGTCGGCCACTCTGGGCCACAGGCCCCCAAACATATACACCGGCCGTTTCCCTGGGAAACAAAAGTCAACATACCCAGTTCCTAATGGCAGATTGTAGGACTCCGTTGGCACTAACAAACCAGCCCGAGTTGGCACTGGTGCCAGCTTGGGTCTGGGAGGCATCCTGCTTATCGCAGATTTTCAGGAGCCAACCTGCCACTCCAGGCCACAGGCCCCCAAACATATTCCACGGGCTGTTCCCTCTGAAACAAAAGTCACCAGCCCCTTTCCCTGATGGCAGATTGTAGGACTCCGTTGGCACTATCAAACCAGCCCGAGTTGGCACTGGTGCCAGCTTGGGTCTGGGAGGCATCCTGCGTATCGCGGATTTTCACGAGCCAGTCGGCCAGAGGCCCCAAACAAAATCTCCGGCACGTTCCCTCTGAAACAAAACTCTCCAGCCCAGGTTTCTGATGGCAGATTGTAGGACTCCGTTGGCACTAACAAACCAGCCCGAGTTGGCACTGGTGCCAGCTTGGGTCTGGGAGGCATCCTGCGTATCCCGGATTTTCAGGAGCCAGTTGGCCAGAGGCCCCAATCACAAACTCCGGCCCTTTAAGTTTGAAACAAAACTCACCAGCCCAGGTTATTTATGGCAGATTGTAGGACTCAGTTGGCACAATCAAACCAGCCCGAGTTGGCACTGGTGCCACCTTGGGTCTGGGAGGCATCCTGCGTATCGCGGATTTTCAGGAGCCAGCCGCCACTCTTGGCCACAGGCCCCGAAACATATGCACCGGCGTTTCCCTGGGGAAACAAAAGTCACCAGCCCCTTTCCCCTGATGGCAGATTGTAGGACTCCGTTGGCACTATCAAACCAGCCCGAGTTGGCACTGGTGCGAGCTTGGGTCTGGGAGGCATCCTGCCTATCGCGGATTTTCAGGAGCCAACCATCCACTCCGGGCCACAGGCCCCCAAACATATTCCACGGGCCTTTCCCTCTGAAACAAAAGTCACCAGCCCCTTTCCCTGATGGCAGATTGTAGGACTCCGTTGGCACTATCAAACCAGCCCGAGTTGGCACTGGTGCCACCTTGGGTCTGGGAGGCATCCTGCGTATCGCGGATTTCACGAGCCAGTCCGCCAGAGGCCCCAAACAATATCTCCGCCCGTTCCCTCTGAAACACAACTCTCCAGCCCAGGTTTCTGATGGCAGATTGTAGGACTCCGTTGGCACTAACAAACCAGCCCGAGAGTTGGCACTGGTGCCAGTTTGGGTCTGGGAGGCATCCTGCCTATCGCGGATTTTGAGGGGCCCCCCGCTACTCCGTGCCACAGGGCAGCAAACATATACACCGGCCGTTTCCCTGGTAAACAAAAGTCACCAGCCCTGGTTCTTTATGACAGATTGTAGGACTCCGTTGGCACTATCAAACCAGCCCGAGTTGGAACTGGTGCCAGCTTGGGTCTGGGAGGCATCCTGCGTATCGCGGATTTTCAGGAGCCAGCCGGCCTCTCCAAACCTATGGCCCCCAATCATATTCCACGGGCCTTTCCCTCTGAAACAAAAGTCACCAACCCCTTTCCCTGATGGCAGATTGTGTAGGACTCCGTTGGCACTAACAAACCAGCCCGAGTTGGCACTGGTGCCAGCTTGGGTCTGGGAGGCATCCCATGTCGCGGATTTTCAGAAGCCAGTCGGGCCAGAGGCCCCAAACACAAACTCCGGCCTTTTCCGTCTGAAACAAAACTCACTAGCCCAGGTTTTTTATGGCAGATTGTAGGACTCCGTTGGCACTATCAAACCAGCCCGAGTTGGCACTGGTGCCAGCTTGGGTCTGGGAGGCATCCTGCCTATCGCGGATTTTGAAGGGCACCCCCGCTACTCCGGGCCACAGGGCAGCAGAGATATACACCGGCCGTTTCCCTCTGAAACAAAAGTCACCAGACCCTTTCCCTGATGGCAGATTGTAGGACTCCGTTGGCACTAACAAACCAGCGCGAGTTGGCACTGGTGCCAGCTTGGGTCTGGGAGGCATCCTGCGTATCGCAGTTTTTCAGGAGCCACCCGGCCTCTCCAGGCCTATGGCCCCCAATCATATACCACGGGCCTTTCCCTCTGAAACAAAAGTCACCAGCCCCATTGCCTGTTGGCAGATTGTAGGACTCCGTTGGCACTAACAAACCAGCCCGAGTTGGTAGTGGTGCGGCTTGGGTCTGGGAGGCATCCTGTGTATCGATTTTCAGGAGCCAGCCCGACCGCCGGCGGTCCACAGGCCCTTAAACATATAAACCTGGCCT
>NW_022148970.1:0-11555 GCF_901933205.1 Camarhynchus parvulus | reverse complement strand
AGGGAAACAAAAGTCACCAGCCCTGGTTCCCGATGGCAGATTGTAGGGACTCGCTGGCACTATCAAACCAGCCCGAAGCTGGCACTGGTGCCAGCTTGGGTCTGGGAGGCATCCTGCCTATCGCTGGATTTTCAAGAGCCAGCCGCCTTTCCAGGTCTATGGCCCTCAAACATATTCCACGGGCCTTTCCCTCTGAAACAAAAGTCACCAGCCCCAGTTCCTCATGGCAGATTGTAGGGGGGACCTCGCTGGCACTATCAAACCAGCCCGAAGTTGGCACTGGTGCCAGCTTGGGTCTGGGACGCATCCCATGGCTGATTTTTCAGGAGCCAGTTCCTGCCACTCTGGGCCACAGGCCCCCAAACATATTCCACGGGCCTTTCCCTCTGAAACAAAAGTCACCAGCCCCAGTTCCTCATGGCAGAGTGTAATCCGCTGGCACTATCAAACCAGCCCGAAGCTGGCACTGGTGCCAGCTTGGGTCTGGGAGGCATCCCATGATCGCTGGATTTTCAGGAGCCAGTCTGCTACTCTGGGCCACAGGCCCACAAACATATACACTGGCCGATTCCCTGGGAAACAAAAAGTCAACATACCCAGTTCCTGATGGCAGATTGTAGGACCTCGCTGGCACTAACAAACCAGCCCGAAGTTGGCACTGGTGCCAGCTTGGGTCTGGGAGGCATCCTGGCGATCGCGGATTTTCAGGAGCCAGCCTGCCACTCTGGGCCACAGGCACCCAAACATAAACTCCGGCCCTTTCCCTGGGAAACAAAGGTCACCAGCCCTGGTTCCTGATGGCAGATTGTAGGACCTCCCGCTGGCACTATCAAACCAGCCCGAAGCTGGCACTGGTGCCAGCTTGGGTCTGGGAGGCATCCCGTGACGCCGATTTTCAGGAGCCAGCCGCCACTCTGGGCCACAGGCCCCAAACATATATCCACGGGCCTTTCCCTCTGAAACAAAAGTCACCAGCCCCAGTTCCTGATGGCAGATTGTAGGACTCCGCTGGCACTATCAAACCAGCCCGAAGCTGGCACTGGTGCCAGCTTGTCTGGGAGGCATCCTGCCTATCGCTGGATTTTCAGGAGCCAACCTGCCACCCAGGCCACAGGCCCCCAAACATATTCCACGGGCTGTTCCCTCTGAAACAAAAAGTCACCAGCCCCTTTCCCTGATGGCAGATTGTAGGACCTCGCTGGCACTATCAAACCAGCCCGAAGTTGGCACTGGTGCCAGCTTGGGTCTGGGAGGCATCCTGCCTATCGCTGGATTTTCACGAGCCAGTCGGCCAGAGGCCCCAAACAAAATCTCCGCCCGCTCCCTCTGAAACAAAACTCTCCAGCCCAGGTTTCTGATGGCAGATTGTAGGACCTCGCTGGGCACTAACAAACCAGCCCGAAGTTGGCACTGGTGCCAGCTTGGGTCTGGGAGGCATCCCGCGATCCCGGATTTTCAGGAGCCAGCCAGGGCCAGAGGCCCCAAACACAAACTCCGCCCTTTTCGCTTGAAACAAAACTCACCAGCCCAGGTTATTTATGGCAGATTGTAGGACTCAGTTGGCACAATCAAACCAGCCCGAAGTTGGCACTGGTGCCAGCTTGGGTCTGGGAGGCATCCCGCGTATCGCGGATTTTCAGGAGCCAGCCGCCACTCTGGCCACAGGCCCCAAACATATGCACCGCCGCTTCCTGGGAAACAAAAGTCACCAGCCCCTTTCCTGATGGCAGATTGTAGGACTCCGCTGGCACTATCAAACCAGCCCGAAGTTGGCACTGGTGCCAGCTTGGGTCTGGGAGGCATCCTGCCTATCGCGGGATTTTCAGGAGCCAACCATCCACTCCGGGCCACAGGCCCCCAAACATATTCCACGGCCTTTCCCCTGAAACAAAAGTCACCAGCCCCTTCCCTGATGGCAGATTGTAGGACTCGCTGGCACTATCAAACCAGCCCGAAGTTGGCACTGGTGCCAGCTTGGGTCTGGGAGGCATCCTGCCTATCGCTGGATTTTCAGGAGCCAGCCGCCACCCGGCCAGAGGCCCCCAAACAAAATCTCCGCCCGCCTTTCCTGAAACAAAAGTCACCAGCCCAGGTTCCTGATGGCAGATTGTAGGACTCCGCTGGCACTATCAAACCAGCCCGAAGTTGGCACTGGTGCCAGCTTGGGTCTGGGAGGCATCCTGCCTATCGCTGATTTTCAGGAGCCAGTTGGCCACCCCAGCCCCAGGGCCCCAAACATATACACCGGCCCTTCCCCTGGGAAACAAAAAGTCACCAGCCCCAGTTCCTGATGGCAGATTGTAGGACTCCGTTGGCACTATCAAACCAGCCCGAAGTTGGCACTGGTGCCAGCTTGGGTCTGGGAGGCATCCTGCCTATCGCTGGATTTTCAGGAGCCAGCCGCCACTCCGGCCACAGGCCCCAAACATATTCCACGGGCCTTTCCCTGAAACAAAAGTCACCAGCCCCAGTTCCTGATGGCAGATTGTAGGACCTGTTGGCACTATCAAACCAGCCCGAAGCTGGCACTGGTGCCAGCTTGGGTCTGGGAGGCATCCTGCGACGCGGATTTTCAGGAGCCAGTCGGCCACTCTGGGCCACAGGCCCCAAACATAAACCACCGCCTTTTCCGCCTGGGAAACAAAAGTCACCAGCCCAGGTTCCTGATGGCAGATTGTAGGACCTCGCTGGCACTATCAAACCAGCCCGAAGTTGGCACTGGTGCCAGCTTGGGTCTGGGAGGCATCCTGCCTATCGCGATTTTCAGGAGCCAACCTGCCACCCAGGCCACAGGCCCCCAAACATATACCACCGCCTTTCCTCTGAAACAAAAGTCACCAGCCCTTTCCCCTGATGGCAGATTGTAGGACCTCGCTGGCACTAACAAACCAGCCCGAAGTTGGCACTGGTGCCAGCTTGGGTCTGGGAGGCATCCTGCGATCGCGATTTTCAGGAGCCAGCCAGTCCAGGCCAGAGGCCCCCAAACATATACCACGGGCCTTTCCTCTGAAACAAAAGTCACCAGCCCCAGTTCCTGATGGCAGATTGTAGGACCTGCTGGCACTATCAAACCAGCCCGAAGTTGGCACTGGTGCCAGCTTGGGTCTGGGAGGCATCCTGCCTATCGCGGGATTTTCAGGAGCCAACCTGCCACCCAGGCCACAGGCCCCCAAACATAAACCACGGCCTTTCCCTCTGAAACAAAAGTCACCAGCCCCTTTCCCTGATGGCAGATTGTAGGACTCCGCTGGCACTATCAAACCAGCCCGAAGCTGGCACTGGTGCCAGCTTGGGTCTGGGAGGCATCCTGCCGATCGCGGATTTTCAGGAGCCAGTCGGCCACTCTGGCCAGAGGCCCCAAACATATACACCGGCCTTTCCCTCTGAAACAAAAAGTCACCAGCCCCAGTTCCTGATGGCAGATTGTAGGACCTGCTGGCACTATCAAACCAGCCCGAAGTTGGCACTGGTGCCAGCTTGGGTCTGGGAGGCATCCTGCGTATCGCGGATTTTCAGGAGCCAACCTGCCACTCCAGGCCACAGGCCCCAAAACATAAACCACGGGCCTTTCCTGGGAAACAAAAGTCACCAGCCCCAGTTCCTGATGGCAGATTGTAGGACCTCGCTTGGCACTATCAAACCAGCCCGAAGTTGGCACTGGTGCCAGCTTGGGTCTGGGAGGCATCCCATGATCGCTGGATTTTCAGGAGCCAGCCTGCCACTCTGGGCCACAGGCCCCCAAACATATTCCACGCCCGCTTCCCTGGGAAACAAAAGTCACCAGCCCCTTTCCTGATGGCAGATTGTAGGACCTGCTGGCACTATCAAACCAGCCCGAAGTTGGCACTGGTGCCAGCTTGGGTCTGGGAGGCATCCTGCCTATCGCTGGATTTTCAGGAGCCAACTGCCACTCCAGGCCACAGGCCCCAAACATATACACCGGCCGCTTTCCCTGGGAAACAAAAGTCACCAGCCCCAGTTCCTGATGGCAGATTGTAGGACTCCGCTGGCACTATCAAACCAGCCCGAAGTTGGCACTGGTGCCAGCTTGGGTCTGGGAGGCATCCTGCCTATCGCGGGATTTTCAGGAGCCAGCCGCCTTTCCAGGCCACAGGCCCCAAACATATTCCACGGGCCTTTCCCTGAAACAAAAAGTCACCAGCCCCAGTTCCTGATGGCAGATTGTAGGACCTCGCTGGCACTATCAAACCAGCCCGAAGTTGGCACTGGTGCCAGCTTGGGTCTGGGAGGCATCCCCTATCGCGGATTTTCAGGAGCCAGCCTGCCACTCCAGGGCCACAGGCCCCAAAAACATAAACACCGCCCTTTCCTCTGAAACAAAAGTCACCAGCCCCAGTTCCTGATGGCAGATTGTAGGACCTCGCTGGCACTATCAAACCAGCCCGAAGTTGGCACTGGTGCCAGCTTGGGTCTGGGAGGCATCCTGCCTATCGCGGGATTTTCAGGAGCCAACCGCCACTCCAGGCCACAGGCCCCCAAACATATACCACGGCCCTTCCCTCTGAAACAAAAGTCACCAGCCCCAGTTCCCTGATGGCAGATTGTAGGACCTCGCTGGCACTAACAAACCAGCCCGAGTTGGCACTGGTGCCAGCTTGGGTCTGGGAGGCATCCTGCCTATCGCTGGATTTTCAGGAGCCAGCCGCCACTCCCTGGGCCACAGGCCCCAAACATATACCACGGGCCTTTCCCTCTGAAACAAAAGTCACCAGCCCCAGTTCCTGATGGCAGATTGTAGGACCTCCATTGGCACTATCAAACCAGCCCGAAGCTGGCACTGGTGCCAGCTTGGGTCTGGGAGGCATCCTGCCTATCGCGGATTTTCAGGAGCCAGCCGGCCACCCCAAACATAAACCAGGCCCCAAACATAAAACTCACCCGCCCTTTCCCTCTGAAACAAAAACAAACCAGCCCCAGTTCCTGATGGCAGATTGTAGGACCCGTTGGCACTATCAAACCAGCCCGAGTTGGCACTGGTGCCAGCTTGGGTCTGGGAGGCATCCTGCCTATCGCTGGATTTTCAGGAGCCAGCCTGCCACTCTGGGCCACAGGCCCCAAAACATAAACACCGCCGCTTTCCCTGGGAAAACAAAAGTCACCAGCCCCAGTTCCTGATGGCAGATTGTAGGACCCGTTGGCACTATCAAACCAGCCCGAGTTGGCACTGGTGCCAGCTTGGGTCTGGGAGGCATCCTGCCTATCGCGATTTTCAGGAGCCAGCCGGCCACTCCAGGCCTAGGCCCCCAAACATATAAACCACGGCCTTTCCTGGAAACAAAAAAGTCACCAGCCCCAGTTCCTGATGGCAGATTGTAGGACCTGCTGGCACTATCAAACCAGCCCGAAGCTGGCACTGGTGCCAGCTTGGGTCTGGGAGGCATCCTGCCTATCGCTGGATTTTCAGGAGCCAGCCGCCACCCAGGCCACAGGCCCCCAAACATAAACACCGGCCTTTCCCTCTGAAAACAAAAAAGTCACCAGCCCCAGTTCCCTGATGGCAGATTGTAGGACTCCGCTGGCACTATCAAACCAGCCCGAAGCTGGCACTGGTGCCAGCTTGGGTCTGGGAGGCATCCTGCCTATCGCGGATTTTCAGGAGCCAGCCGCCACTCCAGGCCACAGGCCCCAAACATATTCACCGGGCCTTTCCTCTGAAACAAAAAGTCACCAGCCCCAGTTCCTGATGGCAGATTGTAGGACTCCGCTGGCACTATCAAACCAGCCCGAAGTTGGCACTGGTGCCAGCTTGGGTCTGGGAGGCATCCTGCGACGCTGGATTTTCAGGAGCCAGCCGCCACTCCAGGCCACAGGCCCCAAACATAAACCACCCGGCCTTTCCCCTGAAACAAAAAGTCACCAGCCCAGGTTTTTGATGGCAGATTGTAGGACTCGCTGGCACTATCAAACCAGCCCGAAGTTGGCACTGGTGCCAGCTTGGGTCTGGGAGGCATCCTGCCTATCGCTGGATTTTCAGGAGCCAGCCGCCACCCAGGGCCACAGGCCCCAAACATATAAACACGGGCCTTTCCCTCTGAAACAAAAGTCACCAGCCCCAGTTCCTGATGGCAGATTGTAGGACCTCGTTGGCACTATCAAACCAGCCCGAAGTTGGCACTGGTGCCAGCTTGGGTCTGGGAGGCATCCTGCGATCGCTGATTTTTCAGGAGCCAGCCGCTACTCCCAGGCCACAGGCCCCAAACATAAACCACGGCCCTTTCCCTCTGAAACAAAAGTCACCAGCCCCAGTTCCTGATGGCAGATTGTAGGACCTCGCTGGCACTATCAAACCAGCCCGAAGTTGGCACTGGTGCCAGCTTGGGTCTGGGAGGCATCCTGCCTATCGCTGGATTTTCAGGAGCCAGCCGCCACCTCCGGCCACAGGCCCCCAAACATATAAACACGGCCTTTTCCCTCTGAAACAAAAAGTCACCAGCCCCAGGTTCCTGATGGCAGATTGTAGGACTCCGCTGGCACTATCAAACCAGCCCGAAGTTGGCACTGGTGCCAGCTTGGGTCTGGGAGGCATCCTGCCTATCGCGGATTTTCAGGAGCCAGTGAAACCACTCCAGGCCACAGGCCCCAAACATAAACACCGGGCCTTTCCCTCTGAAACAAAAGTCACCAGCCCAGTTCCTGATGGCAGATTGTAGGACTCCTGGCACTATCAAACCAGCCCGAAGTTGGCACTGGTGCCAGCTTGGGTCTGGGAGGCATCCCCATGTGATCGCTGGATTTTCAGGAGCCAGCCGCCACTCCAGGCCACAGGCCCCCAAACATAAACCACCGGGCCTTTCCCCTGGAAACAAAAGTCACCAGCCCCAGTTCCTGATGGCAGATTGTAGGACCTCGCTGGCACTATCAAACCAGCCCGAAGTTGGCACTGGTGCCAGCTTGGGTCTGGGAGGCATCCTGCGATCGCGGATTTTCAGGAGCCAGCCGGCCACCCTGGGCCACAGGCCCCAAACATATTCCACGGGCCTTTCCTCTGAAACAAAAGTCACCAGCCCCAGTTCCCTGATGGCAGATTGTAGGACCTCGCTGGCACTATCAAACCAGCCCGAAGTTGGCACTGGTGCCAGCTTGGGTCTGGGAGGCATCCTGGCCTATCGCTGGATTTTCAGGAGCCAGCCGCCACTCTGGGCCACAGGCCCCAAACATATTCCACGGCCTTTCCCTCGTTGAAACAAAAAAGTCACCAGCCCCAGTTCCTGATGGCAGATTGTAGGGACTCGTTGGCACTATCAAACCAGCCCGAAAACTGGCACTGGTGCCAGCTTGGGTCTGGGAGGCATCCTGCCGTATCGCTGGATTTTCAGGAGCCAGTCGCCACTACTGGGCCACAGGCCCCCAAACATATACACCGCCCTTTCCCTCTGAAAAAAAAAAGTCACCAGCCCCAGTTCCTGATGGCAGATTGTAGGACTCCGCTGGCACTATCAAACCAGCCCGAAGTTGGCACTGGTGCCAGCTTGGGTCTGGGAGGCATCCTGCCTATCGCGATTTTCAGGAGCCAGCCTGCCACCAGGCCACAGGCCCCCAAACATAAACCACGGCCCTTTCCCTCTGAAACAAAAGTCACCAGCCCCAGGTTCCTGATGGCAGATTGTAGGGACTCGCTTGGCACTATCAAACCAGCCCGAAGTTGGCACTGGTGCCAGCTTGGGTCTGGGAGGCATCCTGCCTATCGCTGGATTTTCAGGAGCCAGCCGCCCACCTGGGCCACAGGCCCCAAACATATACACGGCCCGCTTCCCTGGGAAACAAAAAGTCACCAGCCCCAGTTCCTGATGGCAGATTGTAGGACCTCGTTGGCACTAACAAACCAGCCCGAAGTTGGCACTGGTGCCAGCTTGGGTCTGGGAGGCATCCTGCCTATCGCGATTTTCAGGAGCCAGCCTGCCACTCTGGGCCACAGGCCCCCAAACATATACACCGCCGCCTTTCCCTCTGAAACAAAAAGTCACCAGCCCCAGTTCCTGATGGCAGATTGTAGGACCTCGCTGGCACTATCAAACCAGCCCGAGTTGGCACTGGTGCCAGCTTGGGTCTGGGAGGCATCCTGCCTATCGCTGATTTTCAGGAGCCAGCCGCCACTCTGGGCCACAGGCCCCAAACATATAAACCACGGGCCTTTCCTCTGAAACAAAAGTCACCAGCCCCAGTTCCTGATGGCAGATTGTAGGACTCCGCTGGCACTATCAAACCAGCCCGAGTTGGCACTGGTGCCAGCTTGGGTCTGGGAGGCATCCTGCCTATCGCGGATTTTCAGGAGCCAGCCGCCACTCTGGCCACAGGCCCCAAACATATTCCACGGCCCTTTCCTCTGGGAAACAAAAGTCACCAGCCCCAGTTCCTGATGGCAGATTGTAGGACCTCGCTGGCACTATCAAACCAGCCCGAAGCTGGCACTGGTGCCAGCTTGGGTCTGGGAGGCATCCTGCGTATCGCGGATTTTCAGGAGCCAGTCGCCACAGAGGCCCCAAACATAAAACTCCGCCCTTTCCCTGAAACAAAAGTCACCAGCCCAGGTTTCTTATGGCAGATTGTAGGACCTCGCTTGGCACTAACAAACCAGCCCGAGTTGGCACTGGTGCCAGCTTGGGTCTGGGAGGCATCCTGCCTATCCCGGATTTTCAGGAGCCAGTTGGCCAGGCCACAGGCCCCAAACATAAACCACCGGCCTTTCCCTCTGAAACAAAAGTCACCAGCCCCAGTTCCTGATGGCAGATTGTAGGACTCAGTTGGCACTATCAAACCAGCCCGAAGTTGGCACTGGTGCCACCTTGGGTCTGGGAGGCATCCTGCGATCGCTGGATTTTCAGGAGCCAGCCGCCACTCTGGGCACAGGCCCCAAACATAAACACCGCCCCTTTCCCTGGGAAACAAAAGTCACCAGCCCAGGTTCCTGATGGCAGATTGTAGGACTCCGTTGGCACTATCAAACCAGCCCGAAGTTGGCACTGGTGCCAGCTTGGGTCTGGGAGGCATCCTGCCTATCGCTGATTTTCAGGAGCCAACCGCTACCCGGGCCACAGGGCAGCAAACATATTCACCGGCCGTTTCCCTGGGAAACAAAAGTCACCAGCCCTGGTTCTTTATGGCAGATCGTAGGACTCCGCTGGCACTATCAAACCAGCCCGAGTTGGCACTGGTGCCAGCTTGGGTCTGGGAGGCATCCTGCCTATCGCGGATTTTCAGGAGCCAGCCGCCTTTCCAGGTCTATGGCCCTCAAACATATTCCACGGGCCTTTCCCTCTGAAACAAAAGTCACCAGCCCCAGTTCCTGATGGCAGATTGTAGGACTCCGCTGGCACTATCAAACCAGCCCGAAGTTGGCACTGGTGCCAGCTTGTCTGGAACGCATCCTGCCTATCGCTGATTTTCAGGAGCCACCCGCCACTCTGGGCCACAGGCCCCAAAACATATTCCACGGGCCTTTCCCTCTGAAACAAAAGTCACCAGCCCCAGTTCCTCATGGCAGATTGTAGGACTCCGTTGGCACTATCAAACCAGCCCGAAGTTGGCACTGGTGCCAGCTTGGGTCTGGGAGGCATCCTGCATCGCGGATTTTCAGGAGCCAGTCTGTTACTCTGGGCCACAGGCCCACAAACATATACACTGGCCGATTCCCTGGGAAACAAAAGTCAACATACCCAGTTCCTGATGGCAGATTGTAGGACTCCGCTGGCACTAACAAACCAGCCCGAAGTTGGCACTGGTGCCAGCTTGGGTCTGGGAGGCATCCTGCGTATCGCGGATTTTCAGGAGCCAGCCTGCCACTCTGGGCCACAGGCACCCAAACATAAACTCCGCCCCTTTCCCTGGGAAACAAAGGTCACCAGCCCTGGTTCCTGATGGCAGATTGTAGGACTCGCTGGGACTATCAAACCAGCCCGAAGTTGGCACTGGTGCCAGCTTGGGTCTGGGAGGCATCCTGCGATCGCCGATTTTCAGGAGCCAGCCGCCACTCTGGGCCACAGGCCCCAAACATATTCCACGGGCCTTTCCCTCTGAAACAAAAGTCACCAGCCCCAGTTCCTGATGGCAGATTGTAGGACCTCGCTGGCACTATCAAACCAGCCCGAAGTTGGCACTGGTGCCAGCTTGGGTCTGGGAGGCATCCTGCCTATCGCTGGATTTTCAGGAGCCAACCTGCCACCCAGGCCACAGGCCCCAAACATATTCCACGGGCTGTTCCCTCTGAAACAAAAGTCACCAGCCCCTTTCCCTGATGGCAGATTGTAGGGACTCCGCTGGCACTATCAAACCAGCCCGAGTTGGCACTGGTGCCAGCTTGGGTCTGGGAGGCATCCTGCGTGATCGCGGGATTTTCAGGAGCCAGTCGGCCAGAGGCCCCAAACAAAAATCTCCGCCCGCTCCCTCTGAAACAAAAAACTCTCCAGCCCAGGTTTCTGATGGCAGATTGTAGGACCTCGTTGGCACTAACAAACCAGCCCGAAGTTGGCACTGGTGCCAGCTTGGGTCTGGGAGGCATCCTGCCATCCCGGATTTTCAGGGAGCCAGTTGGCCAGAGGCCCCAATCACAAACTCCGCCCCTTTTCGCTTGAAACAAAAACTCACCAGCCCAGGTTATTTATGGCAGATTGTAGGACTCAGTTGGCACAATCAAACCAGCCCGAAGCTGGCACTGGTGCCAGCTTGGGTCTGGGAGGCATCCCGCGACGCCGGATTTTCAGGAGCCAGCCGGCCACTCTTGGCCACAGGCCCCAAACATATGCACCGCCGCTTCCCTGGGAAACAAAAGTCACCAGCCCCTTTCCCTGATGGCAGATTGTAGGACTCAGGTGGCACTATCAAACCAGCCCGAGTTGGCACTGGTGCCAGCTTGGGTCTGGGAGGCATCCTGCCTATCGCGGATTTTCAGGAGCCAACCATCCACTCCGGGCCACAGGCCCCCAAACATATTCCACGGGCCTTTCCCTCTGAAACAAAAGTCACCAGCCCCTTTCCCTGATGGCAGATTGTAGGACTCCGTTGGCACTATCAAACCAGCCCGAAGTTGGCACTGGTGCCACCTTGGGTCTGGGAGGCATCCTGCCTGCGATCGCTGGATTTTCAGGAGCCAGTCCCACTCTGGGCCAGAGGCCCCAAACAATATCTCCCGCCCGCTCCCTCTGAAACACAACTCTCCAGCCCAGGTTTCTGATGGCAGATTGTAGGACTCGCTGGCACTAACAAACCAGCCCGAGTTGGCACTGGTGCCAGTTTGGGTCTGGGAGGCATCCTGCCTATCGCGGATTTTGAGGGGCCCCCGCTACCCGGCCACAGGGCAGCAAACATATACACCGCCGCTTTCCCTGGGAAACAAAAAGTCACCAGCCCTGGTTCTTTATGACAGATTGTAGGACTCTGTTGGCACTATCAAACCAGCCCGAAGTTGGAACTGGTGCCAGCTTGGGTCTGGGAGGCATCCTGCGTATCGCCCGGATTTTCAGGAGCCAGCCGCCTCTCCAAACCTATGGCCCCCAATCATATTCCACGGCCTTTCCCTCTGAAACAAAAAGTCACCAGCC
>NW_022148969.1:0-11577 GCF_901933205.1 Camarhynchus parvulus | reverse complement strand
TCCATCCCCAAACCCACCCAAAATCCACCCAAAAACACCCAAAAAATCATCCCCAAAAATCCATCCCCAAAACCCACCCAAAACACCCCCAAAAATCCATCCCAAAACCCACCCAAAATCCATCCAAAATCCAAAAACACCCCCAAAAAATCCATCCCCAAAAATCCAAAAATTTCCCCAAAATCCAAAAATCCCCCAAAACACCCCAAAAACCCCAAACCCACCGAAAATCCCCCTAAAAATCCATCCCCAAACCCACCAAATTCCCCCAAAATCCACCCTAAAACACCCCCAAAAATCCATCCCCAAACCCACGCAAAATCCACCTAAAAACACCCCAAAACACCCCCCCCCAATCCATCCCCAAACCACCCAAAATCCAAAATCCTAAAACACCCAAAAAATCCATCCCAAAACCCATCCCCAAAATCCACCCAAAAACACCCCAAAAATCCATCCCCAAACCCACCCAAAATCCACCCAAAATCCACCCAAAAAACCCCCAAAAAATCCATCCCCAAACCCACCCCAATTCCCCAAAATCCACCCAAAAATCCCCCCAAAAATCCATCCCCAAACCCACCCAAAATCCAAAAAATCCATCCCAAACCCCCCAAAAAATCCATCCCAAAACCACCCCAAAACCACCCCAAAAAATCCATCCCCAAACCCATTCCAAAAATCCCCCAAAACCCCCCAAAAACCCCCCCAAAAATCCATCCCCAAACCCACCCAAAATCCACCCAAAAACACCCCAAAAATCCATCCCCAAAACCACCCAAAAATCCATCCCCCAACCCCCCAAAATCCCCCAAAAACACCCCAAAAATCCCCAAAACCCAAAATCCCCCAAACCCAAAAATCCCCAAAAATCCATCCCCAAAATCCACCCTAAAAAACCCAAAAACCACCCCAAAATCCATCCCCAAAAATCCATCCCCAAACCCACCCCAAATCCACCCAAAATCCACCCAAAAAACCCCAAAAATCCAACCCCAAACCCACCCAAAATCCACCCAAACACCCCAAAAATCCAAAACCAAACCCACCAAATTCCCCCAAAATCCCCCAAAAACCCCCAAAATCCATCCCCAAACCCCCAAAATCCACCCAAAACCACCCCAAAAATCCCCCCAAAAATCAAACCCCAAACCCACCAAATTCCCCCAAAATCCCCCCAAAAAACCCCAAAAAATCCATCCCCACACCCACCGAAAATCCACCCTAAAAATCCCCCAAAAAATCCATTCCAAAAATCCCAAATTCCCCAAAACCACCCCCAAAAATCCATCCCCAAACCCACCCAAAATCCACCCAAAACCACCCAAAAACACCCCAAAAATCCATCCCCAAAACCCAAAAATTACCCCAAAAATCCCCCTAAAAATCCCCCAAAAAATCCATTCCAAAAATCCCAAAATCCCCTAAAACCCACCCTAAAAATCCATCCCCAAACCCACCAAAAACCACCCAAAAACGCCCCAAAAATCCATCCCCAAACCCACCCCAAATCCACCCAAAAACCACCCAAAAACAACCCAAAAATCCATCCCCAAACCCCCCAAAAATCCACCCAAAACCACACAAAAACACCCCAAAATTCCAACCCCAAACCCACCAAATTCCCCCAAAATCCCCGAAAAACACCCCAAAAATCCATCCCCAAAATCCACCCAAAAACACCCCAAAAATCCATCCCCAAACCCACCCAAAATCCACCCAAAAACCACCCAAAAACACCCCAAAAATCCTACCCCAAACCCACCAAATTCCAAAAAAATCCCCAAAAAACACCCCAAAAATCCATCCCCAAAATCCACCCAAAAACAGCCCAAAAATCCATCCCCAAACCCACCCAAAATCCACCCAAAAACCACCCAAAACCACCCCAAAAATCCATCCCCAAAATCCACCCAAAAACACCCCAAAAATCAAACCCCAAACCCACCAAATTCCCCCAAAATCCACCCAAAAACACCCCAAAAATCCATCCCCAAACCCACCGAAAATCCACCCTAAAAATCCCTCAAAAAATCCATTCCAAAAATCCCAAATTCCCCCAAAACCACCCCAAAAATCCATCCCCAAAACCACCCAAAAGCACCCCAAAATCCACCCAAAAACACCTCAAAAATCCATCCCCAAAACCCAAAAATTTCCCCAAAATCCACCCTAAAAATCCCCCAAAAAATCCATTCCAAAAATCCCAAAATCCCCTAAAACCACCCCAAAAATCCATCCCCAAAACCACCAAAATCCCCCAAAACGCCCCAAAAATCCATCCCCAAACCCACCCAAAACCCACCCAAAAATACCCCCAAAAAATCCACCCCAAAATCCATCCCCAAACCCACCCAAAACCCACCCAAAAACACCCCAAAAATCCATCCCCAAAACCCAAAAATTTCCCCCAAAACCACCCAAAAACACCCCAAAAATCCAACCCCAAAACCACCCAAAAACCACCCAAAACCACCCAAAAAATCCATTCCAAAAATCCCAAAATCCACCCAAAAACACCCCAAAAATCCAACCCCAAACCCACCAAAATCCATTCCAAAAACACCCCAAAAATCCATCCCCAAACCCACCCAAAATCCACCCAAAATCCACCCTAAAAATCCCCCAGAAAATCCATTCCAAAAATCCCAAAATCCCCCAAAACCACCCCAAAAATCCATCCCCCAACCCCCCAAATTCCCCCAAAATCCACCCAAAACCACCCCAAAAATCCATCCCCAAAACCCAAAAATTTCCCCAAAAATCCACCCTAAAAATCCCCAAAAAATCCATCCCCAAAACCCAAAAATTCCCCCCTAAAAATCCCCAAAAATCCATTCCAAAATTGCCAAAATCCCCCAAAATCCGCCCTAAAAATCTCCAAAAAATCCCCAAAACATCCATTCCAAAAATCCCAAATTCCCCCAAAATCCACCCAAAAATACCCCCAAAAAATCCACCCAAAAATCCATCCCCAAACCCACCAAATTCCCCCAAAATCCACCCTAAAAATCCCCCAAAAAATTCCATTCCAAAAATCCCAAATTTCCCCAAAAACCACCCCAAAAATCCATCCCCAAACCCACCAAATTCCCCCCAAAAACCACCCTAAAAAATCCCCCAAAAAATCCATTCCAAAAAATCCCCAAAAACCCAAAATCCACCCCCAAAAACCCTCAAAAATCACCCAAAAAATCCATTCAAAAAATCCCAAATTCCCCCCAAAATCCACCCTAAAAATCCCTCAAACAAATTCCCCCCAAATCCATTCCAAAAATCCCAAATTCCCCCAAAATCCACCCTAAAAATCCATTCCAAAAACCACCAAATTCCCCCAAAAACACCCCAAAAATCCATTCCCAAACCCCCCAAATTCCCCCCAAAATCCACCCAAAAACACCCCAAAAATCCATCCCCAAAACCCCAAAATTTCCCCAAAAAATCCACCCTAAAAATCCCCCCCAAATCCATCCCCAAACCCACCAAATTCCCCCCTAAAAATCCCCCAAAAAATCCACTCCAAAAATCCCAAATTCCCCCAAAATCCACCCAAAACCACCCCAAAAATCCCAAATCCCCCCTAAAAATCCACCCTAATAATCCCCCAAAACATCCATTCCAAAAATCCCAAATTCCCCCAAAATCCACCCTAAAAATCCCCAAAAATTCCATTCCAAAAATCCCAAATTCCCCCAAAACCACCCCCAAAAATCCATCCCCAAACCCACCAAATTCCCCACAAAATCCACCCAAAAAATCCATTCCAAAAATCGCAAATTCCCCCCAAATCCACCCTAAAAATCCCCAAAAAATCCATTCCAAAAATCCCAAATTCCCCCAAAATCCACCCAAAAAATCCCTCAAAAATCGCCCAAAAAATCCATTCCAAAAATCCCAAATTCCCCCAAAATCCACCCAAAAATCCCCCAAAAAATTCCATTCCAAAAATCCCAAATTCCCCCAAAACACCCCAAAAATCCATCCCCAAACCCACCAAATTCCCCCCAAAATCCACCCAAAAATCCATTCCAAAAATCGCAAATTCCCCCCAAAATCCACCCTAAAAATCCCCAAAAAATCCCCCCAAAAATTCCATTCCACAAATTCCAAATTCCCCCAAAATCCACCCTAAAAACACCCCAAAAATCCATCCCCAAAAGCCAAAAATTTCCCCAAAAATCCACCCTAAAAATCCCAAAAAAATACATTCCAAAAATCCCAAATTCCCCCCAAAATCCACCCTAAAAATCCCCAAAAAAATCCCCCAAAAAATTCACTCCAAAAATCCCAAATTCCCCCCAAAATCCACCCTAAAAATCCCCAAAAATTTCCCCTCAAAATCCATTCCAAAAATCCCAAATTCCCCCAAAATCCACCCAAAAAATCCATTCCAAAAATCCCAAATTCCCCCAAAAACACCCCAACAATCCATTCCCAAACCCCCAAATTCCCCCCAAAATCCACCCAAAAAATCCCTCAAAAATCGCCCAAAAAATCCATTCCAAAAATCCCAAATCCCCCCAAAATCCACCCTAATAATCCCCAAAAATCCACTCCAAAAATCCCAATTTTTCCCCCCAAATCCCAAATTTCCCCCCCCCAATTCCCAGATCTTCCTTCCAAAATTCCCAATTTCCCCCTAAGTTCCCCAAATTTCCCCCAAATCCCCCAAAATTCCCCAAAATTCCCCAAAATTCCCCAAATTTCCCCCAAATTTTCCCCTTCCAGGGCTCTCCGGGTCCCGCTGGGGACAAGGGTGAGACCGGCGACGTGGGACCCCTGGTGAGTGACCTTGACCCCAAAAATCCCAAAAATTCCCCAAAAATTCCCCAAAACTCCCAAAAATTCCCTCCAAAAATCCCCCCAAAAAATCCCCCCAAAAATCCCCCAAAATTCCCCCAAAATCGGAAAAATTCCCCAAAATTGCCCCAAAAATCCGAAAAATTCCCCCAAAATTCCCCCAAAAAATCGGAAAAAGTCCCCCAAAGATTCCCTCAAAAAAAAAAATTCCCCCAAAAATTCTCCCCCAAAAATCTGAAAAAAATCAGAAAAATTCCCCAAAAATTCCCCAAAAATTGAAAATTCCCCCAAAAATTCCCCAAAAAATCTGAAAAATTCCCCAAAAATCGGAAAAATCCCAAAAAAATCCCCCAAAAAATCGGAAAAATTCCCCAAAAAATCTGAAAAATCCCCCAAAAATTCCCCCAAAAATCCCCAAAAAATTCCCCCCCAAAAATCCGAAAAATTCCCCAAAAATTCCCCCCAAAAAATCTGAAAAATCCCCCAAAAATCTGAAAAATTCCCCAAAATTCCCCAACAATTCCCCAAAAATCAGAAAAATTCCCCCAAAAAATCTGAAAAATTCCCAAAAAAATTCCCCAAAAAAATCCCCCAAAAAATCTGAAAAATTCCCCCAAAAATCCGAAAAATTCCCCCAAAAATCAAAAAATTCCCCAAAAATTCCCCAAAAATCTGGAAAATTCCCCCTGCAAGCCCCCAAAAAATCTGAAAAAATCCCCAAAATTCCCCCAAAAATCTGAAAAATTCCCCAAAAATTCCCCAAAAATCCCCCAAAAATCCAAAAAATTCCCCAAAAATTCCCCCAAAAATCCGAAAAATTCCCCCAAAAATTCCCCCAAAAAATCTGAAAAATTCCCCAAAAATTCCCCCAAAAAATCGGAAAAATTCCCCAAAATTCCCCAAAAAATCCCCCAAAAAATCTGAAAAATTCCCCAAAAAATCGGAAAAAATCCCCAAAAATTCTCCCCAAAAATCCCCAAAAATTCCCCCAAAAAATGTGAAAAAAATCCCCAAAAGTTCCCCCAAAAAATCTGAAAAATTTCCCCAAAATTCCCCCAAAGAATCAGAAACATTCCCCAAAAATTCCCAAAAAAATCTGAAAAATTCCCCCAAAATTCCCCAAAAATTCCCCAAAAAATTCCTGAAAAATTCCCCAAAAAATCGGAAAAATTCCCCAAAAATTCCCCCCCAAATCTGAAAAAATTCCCCAAAAATCGAAAATTCTCTCAAAAAAAATCCCCAAAAAATCGGAAAAATTCCCAAAATATTCACCAAAAAATCCGAAAAATTCCCCAAAAATTCCCCCAAAAAATCTGAAAAATTCCCCAAAAATCCCAAAAAAATTCCCCAAAAGCCCCCAAAAATCCCTCCAAAAATTCCCTGAAAAATCCCCAGAAAAATCCCCAAAAATTCCCCCAAAAATTCCCCCAAAAAATCTGAAAAATCCCCCCCCCAAAAAATCTGAAAAATTCCCAAAAAATTCCCAAAAAAATTCCCCAAAAAAATCTGAAAAATCCCCCAAAATTTCCCCAAAAATTCCAAAAAATTCCCCCAAAATTCCCAATTTTTTCCCCTCCAGGGTCCCCCAGGTCCCCCCCCCCGCGGCCCCGCCGGAGCCTCCGGAGCCGACGTGAGTCCAAAAATCCCAAAATCCCAAAAATCCCAAAAAATCCCAAAAATCCCCAAAAAATCCCCAAAAAATCCTAAAAACCCCAAATTTTTTGGGATTTCCCGACCCCCAAATTTTCCTTTTCCCCCCCAAATTCAGGGACCCCAAGGAGCCCCCGGAGGCGTCGGGAATTTGGGAGCTCCCGGAGAGAAGGCGAGCGACGGAATTTGGGGGATTTTGGGGATTTTTGGGGTGGAATTTTGGGATTTTGGATGCAATTTTGGGGATTTTTGGGTGGAATTTTGGGGGTTTGGGGCGGAATTTTGGGATTTTGGATGGAATTTTGGGGGTTCTGGGGATTTTTGGGTGGAATTTTGGGTTTTTTGATGCAATTTGGGGGATTTTTGGGTGGAATTTTGGGGGTTTGGGGCGGAATTTTGGGGATTTGGGGTTGGAATTTTGGGGATTTTTGGGTGGAATTTTGGGGTTCCCAGATGGAATTTTGGGGATTTTTGGGTGGAATTTTGGGGGTTTGGGGCGGAATTTTGGGGATTTGGGGTTGGAATTTTGGGGGTTCCAGCTGCAATTTTGGGGATTTTTGGGTGGAATTTTGGGGTTCCCAGATGGAATTTTGGGGATTTTTGGGGTGGAATTTTGGGGGTTTGGGGTGGAATTTTGGGGATTTTTGGTTGGAATTTTGGGGTTCCCAGATGCAGTTTTGGGGATTTTGGATGGAATTTTGGGGGTTCTGGGAGGGATTTGGGATTTTTGGATGGAATTTTGGGATTTTTGGATGGAATTTTGGGGGTTCCAGCTGCAATTTGGGGATTTTGGGGTGGAATTCTGGGATTTTTGATGCAATTTTGGGGATTTTTGGGTGGAATTTTGGGGGTTTGGGGCGGAATTTTGGCGTTTTTGGGTGGAATTTTGGGGGTTCCGGATGCAATTTTGGGGATTTTTGGATGGAATTTTGGGGTTCCAGATGCAATTTTGGGGGTTCTGGGAGGGATTTGGGGATTTTTGGATGAAATTTTGGGGGGTCCTGGTGGGAATTTGGGGGGTTCTGGGAGGGATTTGGGATTTTGGATGGAATTTTGGGGGTTCTGGGGATTTTTGGGTGGAATTTTGGGATTTTTGATGCAATTTTGGGGATTTTTGGGTGGAATTTTGGGGGTTTGGGGTGGAATTTTGGGGATTTTTGGGTGGAATTTTGGGGGTTTGGGGCGGAATTTTGGGATTTTTGGGTGGAATTTTGGGGGCTCCAGAGGCAATTTTGGGGATTTTTGGATGGAATTTTGGGGGGTCCTGGGAGGGATTTGGGATTTTTGGATTAAATTTTGGGGGTTCCAGATGCAATTTTGGGGATTTTTTATGCAATTTTGGGGATTTTTGGGTGGAATTTTGGGGTTTTTGGTTGGAATTTTGGGGATTTTTGGTTGGAATTTTGGGTTTTTTGATGCAATTTTGGGGATTTTTGGATGGAATTTTGGGGGTTTGGGGCGGAATTTTGGGGATTTGGGGTTGGAATTTCGGGGGTTCCAGCTGCAATTTTGGGGGTTCTGGGAGGGATTTGGGGATTTTTGGTTGGAATTTTGGGGGTTCTGGGGATTTTTGGGTGGAATTTTGGGGGTTCCAGATGCAATTTTGGGATTTTTGGGTGGAATTTTGGAGATTTTTGGGTGGAATTTTGGGATTTTTGATGCAATTTTGGGGATTTTTGGATGGAATTTTGGGGGTTCCAGATGCAATTTTAGGGATTTTTGGGGTTCCCCGACGCAATTTTGGGATTTTTGGATCGAATTTTGGGGGTTTAAAGCAGAATTTTGGTGGTTTTGGATGGAATTTGGGGGTCCTGGATGAAATTTTGGGATTTTTGGGTGGAATTTTGGGGGTTCCAGATGCAATTTTGGGGGTTCTGGGAGGGATTTGGGGATTTTTGGGTGGAATTTTGGGGGTTCCAGCTGCAATTTTGGGGATTTTTGGGGTGGAATTTTGGGGGTTTGGGGCAGAATTTTGGGGATTTTTGGGTGGAATTTTGGGGGTTTGGGGCGGAATTTTGGGATTTTTGGTTGGAATTTCGGTGGTTCTGGGTCTTTTTGGATGGAATTTTGGGGGTTTGGGGTGGAATTTTGGGGATTTTTGGATGGAATTTTGGGGGTTTGGGGCGGAATTTTGGGATTTTTGGTTGGAATTTCGGGGGTTCTGGGGATTTTTGGTTGGAATTTTGGGGTTCCCAGATGCAGTTTTGGGGATTTTGGATGGAATTTTGGGGGTTCTGGGAGGAATTTGGGATTTTTGGGCTGCAATTTTGGGATTTTTGGTTGGAATTTTGGGGGTTCCAGATGCAATTTTGGGGATTTTTGGGTGGAATTTTGGGGGTTTGGGGCGGAATTTTGGGATTTTTGGATGGAATTTTGGGGGTTCCAGATGCAATTTAGGGATTTTTGGGGTTCCCAGATGCAATTTTGGGATTTTTGGATGGAATTTTTGGGGTTTAAAGCAGAATTTTGGTGGTTTTGGATGGAATTTGGGGGTCCTGGATGAAATTTTGGGATTTTTGGGTGGAATTTTGGGGGTCACGGATGCAATTTTGGGGATTTTTGGGTGGAATTTTGGGGGTTCTGGGGATTTTTGGTTGGAATTTTGGGGTTCCCAGCTGCAATTTTGGGGATTTTGGATGGAATTTTGGGGGTTTTGGATGAGAATTTGGGGGTCCTGGATGAAATTTGGGGATTTTTTATGGAATTTTGGGATTTTTGGGTGGAATTTGGGGATTTTTGGATGGAAATTGGGGATTTTTGGTTGGGGTGGAATTTGGGGATTTTTGGATGGAAATTGGGGATTTTTGGTTGGGGTGGAATTTGGGGATTTTTGGATGGAAATTGGGGATTTTTGGTTGGAATTTTGGGGGTTCCCAGATGCAATTTTGGGATTTTTGGATGGAATTTGGGGGATTCTGGGGATTTTTGGATGGAATTTTGGGGTTCCAGATGCAATTTTGGGGGTTCTGGGAGGGATTTGGGGATTTTTGGATTAAATTTTGGGGGGTCCTGGTGGGAATTTGGGGGGTTCTGGGAGGGATTTGGGATTTTGGATGGAATTTTGGGGGTTCTGGGGATTTTTGGGGTGGAATTTTGGGATTTTTGATGCAATTTTGGGGATTTTTGGATGGAATTTTGGGGGTTTGGGGTTGGAATTTCGGGGGTTCCAGCTGCAATTTTGGGGATTTTTGGGTGGAATTTTGGTGTTCCCAGATGGAATTTTGGCGATTTTTGGGTGGCAATTTGGGAGTTTGGGGCGGAATTTTGGGATTTTTGGTTGGAATTTTGGGGTTCCCAGCTGCAATTTGGGGATTTTGGGTGGAATTTTGGGGGTTTGGGGGGGAATTTTGGGGATTTTTGGGTGGAATTTTGGGGATTTTGGGGTGGAATTTTGGGGATATTTGGTTGGAATTTTGGGGGTTCTGGGAGGGATTTGGGATTTTTGGATGGAATTTTGGGATTTTTGGATGGAATTTTGGGATTTTTGGATGGAATTTTGGGGGTTCCAGCTGCAATTTGGGGATTTGGGGTTGGAATTTTGGGATTTTTGAGGCAATTTTGGGGATTTTTGGGTGGAATTTTGGGGGTTTGGGGAGGAATTTTGGCGTTTTTGGGTGGAATTTTGGGGGTTCCAGATGCAATTTTGGGGATTTTTTATGCAATTTTGGGGATTTTTGGATGGAATTTTGGGGGTTTGGGGCGGAATTTTGGGGATTTGGGGTTGGAATTTCGGGGGTTCCAGCTGCAATTTTGGGGGTTCTGGGAGGGATTTGGGGATTTTTGGATTAAATTTTGGGGGTTCCAGATGCAATTTTGGGGATTTTTGGATGGAATTTTGGGGGTTTGGGGCGGAATTTTGGGATTTTTGGTTGGAATTTTGGGGGTTCCAGCTGCAATTTGGGGATTTTTGGGTGGAATTTTGGGTTTTTTGATGCAATTTTGGGGATTTTTGGATGGAATTTTGGGGGTTTGGGGCGGAATTTTGGGGATTTGGGGTTGGAATTTTGGGGGTTCCCAGCTGCAATTTTGGGGATTTTGGATGGAATTTTGGGGGTTTTGGATGAGAATTTGGGGGTCCTGGATGAAATTTGGGGATTTTTTATGGAATTTTGGGAATTTTGGGTGGAATTTTGGGATTTTTGGATGGAAATTGGGGATTTTTGGTTGGAATTTTGGGGTTCCCAGATGCAGTTTAGGGGATTTTTGGTTGGAATTTTGGGGGTCCTGGGAGGAATTTGGGATTTTTGGATGGAATTTTGGGGGTTCCAGATGGAATTCTGGGATTTTTGGATGGAATTTTGGGGATTTTTGGTTGGAATTTTGGGGTTCCCAAATGCAATTTTGGGATTTTTGGGTGGAATTTTGGGGGTTTGGGGCAGAATTTTGGGGATTTTCGGATGGAATTTTGGGGGTTCTGGGAGGGATTTGGGATTTTGGATGGAATTTTGGGGGTTCTGGGGATTTTTGGATGGAATTTTGGGGGTCACGGATGGAATTTTGGGATTTTTGGGTGGAATTTTGGGGGTTCCAGATGCAATTTTGGGGATTTTTGGTTGGAATTTTCGGGTTCTGGGAGGGATTTGGGATCTTTTGGATGAAATTTTGGGGGGTTCTGGTGGGAATTTTGGAGATCCCAGGTTGGATTTTGGGGGATCCCGAATGGAATTTTGGGATTTTTGGTTGGAATTTTGGGGGTTCTGGGAGGGATTTGGGATTTTTTGGATGAACTTTTGGGGGATTCTGGATGGGATTTGGGGGTGGGAATTTTGGAGATCCCAGGTTGGATTTTGGGGGGTCCTGGGTGGGATTTTGGGATTTTTGGGTGGAATTTGGGGGATCTCAGTTGGAATTTTGGGGGAGTCCTGGATGGAATTTTGGGATTTTTGGATGGAATTTTGGGATTTTCAGATGGAATTTTTTTGGGGGGTTCTAGAAGGAATTTTGGGGGTTTCCTGTTGGAATTTTGGGGGGTCCTGGTCGGGATTTTGGGGCGTCCGGTTGGAATTTTGACATTTCCCGTTGGAATTTTGGAATTTTTCTTTTTCCCAGGGCGATCCCGGCGAATCCGGAACTCCGGGAATCCCGGGAGAACCGGGAATCAAGGTCAGACCCCTCCCCAAAACCAAA
>NW_022148968.1:0-11579 GCF_901933205.1 Camarhynchus parvulus | reverse complement strand
TAAAAATGCACCCAAAAATCGCTAAAAATGCACCAAAATGTCACCAAAAGTTCACTAAAAATGCACTAAAAATTCACTAAAAATGCACCAAAATGTCAGCAAAAGTTCACCAAAAATTCACTAGAAATTCACTAAAAATTCACTAAAAATGCACCAAGATGTCACCAAAAAGTTCACTAAAATTTAAGCTAAAAGATTCACTAAAAATGCACCCAAAAATTACTGAAAATGCACCAAAAATGTCACCAGAAGTTCACCAAAATTCACTAAAAGTTCACTAAAAATGCACCAAAAATCACTAAAAACATACCCAAATGTCACCAAAAGTTCACTAAAAATTCACTAAAGATTCACTAAAAAATGCACCAAAATCACTAAAAAGCGCACAAAATTTCACCAGAAGTTCACCAAAAAATTCACTAAAAGTTCACTAAAAAATGCACCAAAAATCACTAAAAAAGCACCCAAATGTCACCAAAAGTTCACTAAAAAATTCACTAAAGATTCACTAAAAATGCACCAAAAATCACTAAAAACGCACCAAAATTTCACCAGAAGTTCACCAAATATTCACTAAAAATTCACTAAAAACACACCAAGAAATTCACAAAAATTTCAACCAAAAATTACTAAAAATTCACTAAAAATGCACCAAAAATGGCTAGAAATGCACCAAAATGTCACCAAAAGTTCACTAAAAATTCACTAAAAATTCACTAAAAATGCCCAAAAATCGCTAAAAATGCACCAAAATGTCACGAAAAAGTTCACCAAAAATTCGTAAAATTCACAAAATTGGGGCAATTTTGACGTTTTTGAAACCTCCTGGATTTGGGATGGAATTTCAGGAATTTCCGCTCCCAAATCCCGATTTTTTTTCCATGCTCCGGGGTGGATGCAGGGTGGGAATTTGGGGAAATTTGGGGCAGATTTTCAGGAATTTTGGCTCCCAAATCCCGATTTTTTCCATGCTCCAGGGTGGGAATTTGGGGAAATTTTGGGTGAATTTTGAGGAAATTTTGGGCAAATTCTGAGGAAATTTTGGGCAGAATTTCAGGAATTTCAGCTCCCAAATCCTGATTTTTTTTCCTGATTTTTTCATGCTCCGGGGTGGGTCCAGGGTGGGAATTTGGGGCAATTTTGGGGTTTTTGAAAGCTCCTGGATTTGGGATGGAATTTCAGGAATTTTGGCTCCCAAATCCTGATTTTTTTCCATGCTCCGGGGTGGATCCAGGGTGGGAATTTGGGGCAATTTTGGGTGAATTTTGAGGAAATTTTGGGCAGAATTTTGAGGAAATTTTGGGCAGAATTTCAGGAATTTCGGCTCCCAAATCCCGATTTTGTTCCATGCTCCAGGGTGGGAATTTGGGGAAATTTTGGGTGAATTTTGAGGAAATTTTGGGCAGAATTTCAGGAATTTCCGCTCCCAAATCCCCATTTTTCCCCCCATTTTTCCCGTTCCCAGGCTCCTGGTGGGGCTGATGGACGCGGACGCCTCCGGGTGGGTCTGGGGATGGAATTTTGGGTGAATTTTGAGGAAATTTTGGGTGAATTTTGAGGAAATTTTAGGTGAATTTTGAGGAAATTTTGGGCAGAATTTCAGGAATTTCAGCTCCCAAATCCTGATTTTTTTTCCTGATTTTTTCATGCTCTGGGGTGGGTCCAGGGTGGGAATTTGGGGCAATTTTGGGTGAATTTTGAGGAAATTTTGGGCAGAATTTTGAGGAAATTTTGGCTGGAATTTCAGGAATTTCAGCTCCCAAATCCCGATGTTTTTCCCCATTTTTCCCGTTCCCAGGCTCCTGGTGGGGCTGATGGACAGGGACTCCTCTGGGTGGGTCTGGGGATGGAATTTTGGGTGAATTTTGAGGAAATTTGGGGCAGAATTTCAGGAATTTTGGCTCCTAAGTGCTGATTTTTTTCCATGCTCCAGGGTGGGAATTTGGGGCAATTTTGGGTGAATTTTGAGGAAATTTGGGGCGGAATTTCAGGAATTTTGGCTCCCAAATCCCGATTTTTTCCATGCTCCGGGGTGGGAATTTGGGGCAATTTTGGGTGAATTTTGAGGAAATTTTGGGCGAATCCCCACTCAGTTTTGGGCAGAATTTCAGGAATTTCCGCTCCCAAATCCCCATTTTTCCCCCAATTTTTCCCGTTCCCAGGCTCCTGGTGGGGCTGATGGACGCGGACGCCTCGGGGTGGGTCTGGGGATGGAATTTTGGGTGAATTTTGAGGAAATTTTGGGCGAATTCTGAGGAAATTTTGGGCAGAATTTCAGGAATTTCAGCTCCCAAATCCTGATTTTTTTCCATGCTCCGGAGTGGATCCAGGGTGGGAATTTGGGTCAATTTTGGGTGAATTTTGAGGAAATTTTGGGTGAATTTTGAGGAAATTTTGGGCAGAATTTCAGGAATTTCGGCTCCCAAATCCCGATTTTGTTCCATGCTCCAGGGTGGGAATTTGGGGCAATTTTGGGTGAATTTTGAGGAAATTTTGGCTGGAATTTCAGGAATTTCAGCTCCCAAATCCCGATGTTTTTCCCCCCATTTTTCCCGTTCCCAGGCTCCTGGTGGGGCTGATGGACGCGACGCCTCCGGGTGCGTCTGGGCATGGAATTTTGGGTGAATTTTGAGGAAATTTTGGGCAGAATTTTGAGGAAATTTTGGGCAGAATTTCAGGAATTTCAGCTCCCAAATCCCGATGTTTTTCCCCAATTTTTCCCGTTCCCAGGCTCTGGGGGTGGTTTTAGGGTGGGAATTTTGGGTGAATTTTGAATCTCAGGAATTCCCTACAATCCCCACTCCATTTTGGGCAGAATTTCAGGAATTTCAGCTCCCAAATCCTGATGTTTTTCCCCATTTTTCCCATTCCCAGGCTCCTGGTGGGGCTGATGGACGCGACGCCTCCGGGTGCGTCTGGGGATGGAATTTTGGGTGAATTTTGAGGAAATTTTGGGCAGAATTTCAGGAATTTTGACTCCCAAATCCTGATTTTTTTTCCTGATTTTTTCATGCTCCGGGGTGGGTCCAGGGTGGGAATTTGGGGCAATTTTGGGGTTTTTGAAAGCTCCTGGATTTGGGATGGAATTTCAGGAATTTTGGATCCCAAATCCTGATTTTTTTTCCTGATTTTTTTCCATGCTCCGGGGTGGATCCAGGGTGGGAATTTGGGGCAATTTTGGGTGAATTTTGAGGAAATTTTGGGCAGAATTTTGAGGAAATTTGGGGCGGAATTTCAGGAATTTTGGCTCCCAAATCCCAATTTTTTCCATGCTCCGGGGTGGGAATTTGGGGAAATTTTGGGTGAATTTTGAGGAAATTTTGGGCAGAATTTCAGGAATTTCAGCTCCCAAATCCCGATGTTTTTCCCCGATTTTTCCCGTTCCCAGGCTCCTGGTGGGGCTGATGGGCCTTGGGAGGGCCCGGGGTGGGTCTGGGGATGGAATTTTGGGTGAATTTTGAGGAAATTTTGGGTGAATTTTGAGGAAATTTTGGGCGAATTTTGAGGAAATTTTGGGCTGAATTTCAGGAATTTCAGCTCCCAAATCGATTTTGTTCCATGCTCCAGGGTGGGAATTTGGGGCAATTTTGGGTGAATTCTGAGGAAATTTTGGCCGGAATTTCAGGAATTTCAGCTCCCAAATCCCCATTTTTCCCCCCATTTTTCCCGTTCCCAGGCTCCTGGTGGGGCTGATGGGCCTTGGGCGCCTCGGGTGGGTCTGGGGATGGAATTTTGGGTGAATTTCAGATCTCAGGAATTCCCTACAATCCCCACTCCGTTTTGGGCAGAATTTCAGGAATTTCAGCTCCCAAATCCCGATGGTTTCCCCCCATTTTCCCGTTCCCAGGCTCCTGGTGGGGCTGATGGATCTGCGGACGCCTCAGGGCTCCTGTCCCGGCCGAGCTGCGCGCCTGGATCCTGCGCAGGCACCGCGGCTCCCGCCAGGCGGCGCTGCGGAGCGAGGCGCCCGGCTCGATCGCGACAGCGACGGCGTCGTGACATGGCACGAGTTCAGCGCCCAGAGCTTCGGGGACACCCGTGAGTTCAAGGGGTTTTTATTCCGGATTTTTTGGGAGTAACTTTTAGGATTTTTGTGGATTTTGGTGGATTTTGGGATATTTTTGGGGCCGCGTGCGTGTGACATGGCAGGAGTTCAGCGCCAAGAGCTTCGGGACACCATTGAGTCTGGGAGGTTTTGGGGTTTTTATTTGGATTTTTGGGATTTTCTTCCAATTTTTTTTGTTGGGATTTTTTGGGGGTTTGGCGGTTTCCAATTTTTTAGTGGATTTTTTTTTGGATTTTTTCATTTTTGTGGGTTTTATTGGGATATTTTGGGGATTTTTAAGGGTAATTTTGGAATTTTTGAGGCTTTTTGGCTGGATTTTTGGGAGACTTCTGGGAATTTTTAATGGATTTTTCTTGGGTTTATTTTTGGGAAATTTTGGGGTTATTTTAGAAATTTTTTTCAGGTTTTTTGTGGGGTTTTTTTTGGGAATTTTTTGGAGATTTTTAAAGGATTTTTTTGGGAATTTTGGGGGGGGTTTGGGAGCGAGAAAAGCCCGGCTCGATCGCGACAGCAACGGCAACAGTCGTGACATGGCACGAAGTTCAGCGCCCAGAGCTTGGGACACCCGTGAGTTCAAGGGGTTTTGGGGTTTTTTTGGGTATTTTTGGGACTAATTTTTGCGATTTTTTTTAAGGATTTTATAGGATTTTGTGTGGATTTTTGAGGTAATTTTTGGGGTAATTTTTGGAGGATTTTTTGTGGATTTTTAGTGGATTTTGGGATATTTTTGGGGACAGCGTCGTGACATGGCAGGAGTTCAGCGCCGAGAGCTTGGGGACACGGTGAGTTTAAGGGGTTTTTATTAGGATTTTTGGGACTAATTTTTAGGATTTTTTAAAGGATTTTATAGGATTTTTGTGAATTTTTTGAGGTAATTTTTGGGGTAATTTTTGGAGGATTTTTGTGGATTTTGGGATATTTTTTGGGGGCGGCGTTGTGACATGGCACGAGTTCAGCCCAGAGCTTCGGGGACACCGGTGAGTTCAAGGGTTTGGAGATTTTTTGGAGAATTTTTGGGACTAATTTTTTAGGATTTTTAAAAAAGAATTTTATAGGATTTTTTGTGGATTTTTGGAGATAATTTTTGGGGATTTTTATGGGATTTTTTTTTACTTTTGGTGTAATTGTGGGAGATTTTTGGGGGATTTTTGGTGGATTTTTTGGCAATTTTGGGAATTTTTAGCTTTTTTAAAAATTATTTTAAAAAATTTTTATGATTTCTTGGGGATTTTTGGTGGATTTTTGGGATATTTTGGGGACCAAGCGTGTCGTGACATGGCAGGAGTTCAGCGCCCGAGAGCTTGGGGACACCGTGAGTCTGGGAGAATTTGGGGTTTTTGGGATTTTCTTCCAATTTTTGTTGGGATTTTTTTGGGGGTTTTGTGGATTTTTAGTGGATTTTTTGGGATTTTTTTTTTTTTTTTTGTGGGTTTTATTGGGATGTTTTGGGGATTTTTGGAATTTTTTTCAATTTTTTTGGTGGGTTTTTCAGATGATTTTTGAGCTAATTTTTTGGGGATTTTTGTGGATTTTGGAGATTATTTTAGGATTTTTGGGGTAATTTTTAGAGATTTTGTGATTTTTTTGCAGACTATTTTAGGAGTTTTTTGGGGATTTTTTGGGGGAATTTTTTGGGGATTTTTGTGCTAAATTTGTGATTTTTTCCCCCCCTCTACCCCAGAGGATTTTGGGGGCTCTCCCGACCCTGAGGCGCACCGGAAGCTTCTGGAACGTTCCCGGCGCCGTTTCCGCGCCGCCGGCAGGACGGAGGGGCCAGGCGGCTCGAGGCCGAAGCTGACGCCTTCCTGCACCCGAGGACTTCCCCGGCTCCAGGACCTCGTGGTGCAGGTGAGAATTCCCAAAATTCCCAAAAATCCCAAAAATCCCAAAAAAATCGAAAAAATCCCAAAACCCAGCCAAAACGGACCAAAAATGGGATTTTTTTGGGGTTTTTTTGGGGGATTTTTTGGGGATTTTTGCAGGGATTTTGTTGGTGCAGGTGAGAATTCCCAAAATTCCCAAAATTCCCAAAAAAAATCCTGGAAAAATCCCGAAAACCGCGCTCAAAATGGACCAAAAATGGGATTTTTTTTTGGTTTTTGGGAGATTTTTTGGGGATTTTTGCAGGGATTTTTGTTGGTGCAGGTGAGAATTCCCAAAATTCCCAAAAATCCCAAAATTCCCAAAAAAATCCCAGAAAAATCCCGAAAACTGCGCTCAAAACGGACCAAAAATGGGATTTTTGGGGTTTTTTTTGGTGATTTTTTGGGATTTTTTTTTGGAGATTTTTTTGGGTATTTTGGTGGTGCAGGTGAGAATTCCCAAAAATCCTGGAATTCCCCAAAAAAATCCCAGAAAAATCTCAAAAACCACGTTCAAAATGGACCAAAAATGAGATTTTTAGGGGAATTTTTGCAGGGAAGTTTTGGGATTTTTTTTTGAGAAGAATTTGCCAGAATATTTTAGGAATTTTTGGGAATTATTTTGAATTTTTTGGGGATTTTTAAAAATTTTTTTGTAATTTTTTCCAAATTTTTTCTTTTCTTTTTTAGGGAATTTTGCAGGAATTTTCAGGAGACTTTTTTTCCAAATTTTTGCCAAATTTTCCAGGAATTTTGGGGATTTTTTTCCCAATTTTTGCCAAATTTTCCAGGAATTTTGAGGATTTTTTTTCCAAATTTTTGGGAAATTTTCCAGGAATTTTGAGGATTTTTTTTCCCAATTTTTGGGAAATTTTACAGGAATTTTGGGGAAATTTTTTTCCCAATTTTTGGGAAATTTTCCAGGAATTTTGGGGAAATTTTTTTCGAATTTTTGGGAAATTTTCCAGGAATTTTGGGGAAATTTTTTTCCAATTTTTGGCAAATTTTCCAGGAATTTTGGGGATTTTTTTCCCAATTTTTGGGCAAATTTTCCAGGAATTTTGGGGATTTTTTCCCAATTTTTGGGAAATTTTCCAGGAATTTTGGGGATTTTTTTTCCAATTTTTGGCAAATTTTCCAGGAATTTTGGGGATTCTTTTTCCAAATTTTTGGGAAATTTTCCAGGAATTTTGGGGAAATTTTTTTCCCAATTTTTGGGAAATTTTCCAGGAATTTTGGGGATTTTTTTCCCAATTTTTGCCAAATTTTCCAGGAATTTTGAGGATTTTTTTTCCAAATTTTTGGGAAATTTTCCAGGAATTTTGAGGATTTTTTTTCCCAATTTTTGGGAAATTTTCCAGGAATTTTGAGGATTTTTTTTCCAAATTTTTGGGAAATTTTCCAGGAATTTTGAGGATTTTTTTCCCAATTTTTGGGAAATTGTACAGGAATTTTGGGGAAATTTTTTTCCCAATTTTTGGGAAATTTTCCAGGAATTTTGGGGAAATTTTTTTCGAATTTTTGGGAAATTTTCCAGGAATTTTGGGGAAATTTTTTTCCAATTTTTGGCAAATTTTCCAGGAATTTTGGGGATTTTTTCCCCAATTTTTGGGCAAATTTTCCAGGAATTTTGGGGATTTTTTCCCAATTTTTGGGAAATTTTCCAGGAATTTTGGGAATTTTTTTCCCAAATTTTTGGGCAAATTTTCCCGGAATTTTGGGGATTTTTTCCCCAATTTTTGGGAAATTTTCCAGGAATTTTGGGGATTTTTTTTCCAATATTTGGGAAATTTTCCAGGAATTTTGGGGACTCTTTTTCCAAATTTTTGGGAAATTTTCCAGGAATTTGGGGATTTTTTTTCCCCAATTTTTGGGAAATTTTCCAGGAATTTTGGGGATTTTTTTCCAATTTTTGGCAAATTTTCCAGGAATTTTGGGGATTTTTTTCCCAATTTTTGGGAAATTTTCCAGGAATTTTGGGGATTTTTTTTCCCAATTTTTTGGGAATTTTTCAGGAATTTTGGGGATTTTTTTCCCAAATTTTTGGGCAAATTTTCCCGGAATTTTGGGGATTTTTTCCCCAATTTTTGGGAAATTTTCCAGGAATTTTGGGGATTTTTTTTCCAATATTTGGGAAATTTTCCAGGAATTTTGGGGACTCTTTTTCCAAATTTTTGGGAAATTTTCCAGGAATTTTGGGGATTTTTTTTCCCAATTTTTGGGAAATTTTCCAGGAATTTTGGGGATTTTTTTTCCAATTTTTGGCAAATTTTCCAGGAATTTTGGGGATTTTTTTTCCCAATTTTTGGGAAATTTTCCAGGAATTTTGGGGATTTTTTTTCCCAATTTTTGGGAAATTTTCCAGGCATTTTTGGGGATTTTGGGGGCGGAATTTTGGGGTAAAATTCCCAATTTTGTGTCCCCAGGAGGCGATCGAGGACCTGGATCGGGGCCGGGGGCCGATTCTGCCCAGGTGGGCCAGTACATGGGTGAGAGGGAAACTCGGGAATTTTGGGGAAATTTGGGAATTTTTGGTAAATTTGGGAATTTTTAGCAATTTGGGAATTTTTTGGGGATATTTTTGGTTCTTTGGGTGATTTTTGAAGCTTTTGGGTTTTTGGGCATTTTAGTGGGATTGTTGGGGTGGTTTTGGAGGGGGGTTGGAATTTTTGGGGAATTTTTTTGAGTTTTTTTGGGGATTTTTTGTATCATTTTTTGGGGGATTTTTTTGAGTTTTGTTGGGGATGTTTTGTATCATTTTGGGGGGATTTTTTTGAGTTTTTTTAGGATTTTTTGTATCATTTTTTGGGGATTTTTTGGGGTGTTTTGGAGTTGTTTTGTGAGGCTTTTTTGAGGGTTTTTAGGGATTTTTGGGGTTTTTTTTAGGGTAGTTTTTACATTTTTTTTTGAGGGATTTTTGGGGTTTTGGTGGCATTCTGGGGGTTTGGGGGCGTATTTTTGGGGGTGTTTGGGGTGCTTTTTAGGGGTTTTTGGGGTGGTTTCTGGGTTTTAATTGGGGTTTTGAGGTTTTTGAATCTTTTTGTTTTGGTTTTTGGGGTGTTTTAGGGGATATTTTAGGGGTTTTTTGGGATTTTTTGGGGTTTTTAGGCAATTTTGGGTCTTTCAGGATCTGGATTTTTGAGGAATAACCTCAGAGCTTTTTCCCCAGCTGATTTATTCGAGGGCCCCCGGCTCCCCCGAGATCCAGCGAGGACGGGGAGCAGAAAATGGGCTCAGATTGGGCCTTTTGGGGCTTTTTGGGTTTTTTTTTTTTGGTTTTTTGTGGGATTTTTAGATTTTTTGATGGTTTTGGGTGTTTTTTAGAGGTTTTTGGGGATTTTTTGGGGGGGATTTTTGGGGTGTTTTTTGGGGATTTTTAGGTTTTTGAGGGGGTTTTTGGGTTTTTGTTTTAGAGGGTTTTTGGGGATTTTTGGTGGGATCTCGGTGATTTTTGAGGGTTTTTTGGGAGGTTTTTGGGGTGTCTTTGAGGGTTTTTGGGGTAGTTTTGGGATTTTTGTGAGGGATGCTTTGGGGTTTTTGAGGATTTTTTTTGAGGGGTTTTTGGGTGGATCTTTGGGCATTTTTGGGCTGTTTTTGGAGGCAATTTTTAGATTTTTTTATGCGATTTTTTTTCCTTTTTAGCATTTTTGGGGGTTTCTTTGGGTTTTCATGGTCTCCATTTTTCTGGGCTCACTTCTACATTCTCCCCCAGCTGATTTATTCGAGGCTCCCGGAGCCCCGAGATCAACGGGAACGGGGGCAGAAAATGGGCTCAGATTGGGCCTTTTGGGCCTTTTTGGGGTTTTTTTTTTTGGTTTATTTTTGTGGGATTTTTGGGGGATTTTTTAGGGTTTTTTGATGGTTTTGAGGTGTCTTGGGGGATTATTTGTGGGATTTTTGTGGGATGGTTTTGTGTCTTTTTTTTCTTTTTTGGGGAGTTTTGGGGATATTTTTTGGGCTTTCTTGGTTTTGGTGAGATTTTTTTGGCGCTTTTTGGGGCGATTTTTTTTGCTTTTTCGGTTTTTTGGTTTTAGGCGTTTTTGAGCTTTTCATGATCTGATTTTTTGTGTGTGTTCTCCCCAGCTGATTTATTCGAGGGCCCCCGGCTCCCGAGATCCAGCGGAACAGGGAAGCAGAAAATATGGCTCAGGTGGATTTTGGGGGCTTTTTTGAGTTTTTAGGCAATTTTGGGTCTTTCAGGATCTGGATTTTTGAGGAACAACCTCGGACTTTTTCCCCAGCTGATTTATTCGAGGGATCCCCGGCTCCCGGAGCCCCGAGATCCAGCGGGAGGCGGGAGCAATTCCCTGCTTGGGACCAGGACCAACCGGGAGCGCCTGGGACCCCGAGGTCAAACTGTGGCTCCAGCCCCCCCAGCCCCGACTGGGCGGGCGTGGGACCTGATCCACCAGGACCAGAACCAGGTGAGAATTCCCAAAGAAATCCCAACGTTCCCCTAAAATCAAAATTCCCCAAAAAATCCCCAAAATGGCAAAACTGGCTCAAAGCGGGCAAAAAATGGGATTTTAGGAGTTTTTGGGGGATTTTGTGTGGGATTTTGTTGGTGCAGGTGAGAATTCCCAAAAAATCCCAACATTCCCAAAAAACCCCAACATTCCCCTAAAATCCAAAAATTCCCCAAAAAATCGGGGTCAAAATGGCGAAAACCGCGCTCAAAACGGAGAAAAAATGGGATTTTTAGGGTTTTTTTGAGTTCTTTAGGGAGTTTTTTTAGGGATTTTAGTGGTGCAGGTGAGAATTCCCAAAATTCGCAAAAATGGCGAAAACCACTTCAAAGCGGACCAAAATGGGATTTTTAGGAGTTTTTGGGGGGATTTTTTTTAGGGATTTTTGGGGATTTTTGGGGATTTTGGTGATGCAGGTGAGAATTCTCAAAATTCCCAAAAAATCCCAAAATTCCATAAAATCCCAAAATTCCCCCCAAAAAATCCTGTAAAAATGGCAAAAATTGCGCTCAAAACGGACAAAAAATGGGATTTTTAGGGGGTTTTGGGGCAATTTTTTAGGGATTTTTTTGGTATTTTTTAGGGATTTTGTTGGTGCAGGTGAGAATTCCTCAAATTCCCAAAAAATCCCAACATTCCCCAGAAAAATCCCAGAAAAATGGCAAAAACCGCGCTCAAAACGGACAAAAAATGGGATTTTTAGGGGTTTTTTTGAGTTCTTTAGGGAGTTTTTTTAGGGATTTTAGTGGTGCAGGTGAGAATTCCCAAAATTCGCAAAAATGGCGAAAACTGCGCTCAAAACGGGCAAAAAATGGGATTTTTAGGAGTTTTTGGGGGGGTTTTTAGTGGGATTTTGTTGGTGCAGGTGAGAATTCCCAAAAAATCCCAACATTCCTTAAAAACCCCAACATTCCCTAAAAATCCAAAAATTCCCCAAAAAATCGGGGTCAAAATGGCGAAAACCACGCTCAAAACGGACAAAAAATGGGATTTTTAGGAGTTTTTTGGGGGGATTTTTTAGGGATTTTTGGGGATTTTTTGGGGATTTTGGTGATGCAGGTGAGAATTCTCAAAATTCCCAAAAAAATCCCCAAAAACTTGGGGTCAAAATGGCAAAAACCGCGCTCAAAACGGACAAAAAATGGGATTTTTAGGGATTTTTTGGAGTTTTTTAGGGAATTTTTT
>NW_022148967.1:0-11593 GCF_901933205.1 Camarhynchus parvulus | reverse complement strand
TGCCGCCCCTGCCCCCGCTCCCGCCCTGGTTCGGGCCTCGGGACCCCCGGGACACCTGGGACCCCTCGGGGACACCGAGCCGGATTTTGGGGTGCCCGGGGCTGGGGGTGGGGGAAAAAATTTGGGGAGTTTCAGGGGTTTTGGGGGTTCCAGGGGGAGTTTGGGGTTCCTGGGGAGTTCCAGGGTTTTTCTGGGGGGGTCCCAGGGAGGCTTTGGGGGCTTTTTGGGGGCTGTGGGGGCTTTGGGGCTCCCAGGGGTTTTGGGGGTGTCAGGATCTCGGGGTGTCAGTGTAGGGATATCAGGGGTTTTTTGGGGGTTCCAAGGGGCTTTTGGGGTTGTGGGGGCTTTGGGGCTCCCAGGGAGTTTTGGGGGTCCCAGGGGGTTTTTGGGTGCCGTGTCAGATGGGGGTGTCAGTAGGACATCAGGGTTTTTAAACCCCAGGGGGTTTTTGGGGTTCCAGAGGAGCCTTGGGGGGTGCCTGTCCTGGGCCTGGGGCATCAGGAGATTTTGGGGGTTCCAGGGGGCTTGGGGCGCATCAGGGGGAGGTCAGGGGGTTTGGGGAGTTTTTGGGGTTCTGGGGGCTTTGAGGGGTTCCTGGGGGGGTTTTGGGGTTCCAGGGTTTTGGGGTCCCAGGGACTTTGGGGGCCCTGGGGTGCTGGGATTAGAAGTTTGGGGGCTTTGGGGGAGTTTTGGGACGGGGGGGTGCCCGGCTTGGGGCCTTTAGGGTTTTTGGGGTGTTGGGATTTTTGGGGTTCCTGGGGAGTTCCAGGGCTTTTTTGCCCAGGGTGATTCTTGGGGGTCCCGGGAGTGGCCTGGGGGTCCTGGGCTGCCTGGGGCCAGGAGGGCAAGGCAGCCTAGGCCTGGGGGTGCTGGGACCTGGGGGTCCCGGGGTGCAGGGGGCTCCATGGCAGACCTGGGGGGGGGTGCCCTGGCCTGGGGGGGGCACAGGAGACTTTGGGGGCATTGGGGGTTTTTGGGGAGGTTCGGGGGATTTTGGGGTGCCAGGATTTGGGGGTGTCGGGTTTAGTAATATCGTGTTTTGGGGGGTTTTGGGGTCCCCACCTGTCACTTGGCGTGTCGCCGCCGCCCAGCTCGGGCTCTCATCTGCCGCTGGGTGTCCCCTCCAGCTCCCGTGGTGCCAATCGTGGCTCCTCTGGGATCCACTCCCAGCCAATCAGAGCCCCTGACAGCCCAGGATCCGCTCCCCAGCCAATCAGAGCCCCTCTGTCACCCCATGATCCATTCCCCAGCCAATCAGAGCCCCCTGTGAGCCCAGGATTCATTCCCCAGCCAATCAGAGCCCCCTGTGAGCCCAGGATCCATTTCTCAGCCAATCAGAGCCCCTCTGACAGCCCAGGATCTGTTCCCCAGCCAATCAGAGCCCCTGTGAGCCCAGGATCCACTCCCCAGCCAATCAGAGCCCTCTCTCACCCCAGGATCTGTTCCCCAGCCAATCAGAGCCCCTGTGAGCCCAGGATCCATTCCCAGCCAATCAGAGCCCTCTGTGAGCCCAGGATCTGTTCCCAGCCAATCAGAGCTCCTCAGAGCCCAGGATCCACCTCCCTAGCCAATCAGAGCCCCTCTGTGAGCCCAGGATCCGCTCCCCAGCCAATCAGAGCCCTCTGTAGCCCAGGATCCACCCCAGCCAAATCAGAGCCCTCCCTCTGTGAGCCCAGGATTCGTTCCCAGCCAATCAGAGCCCTCTGTGAGCCCAGGATCTGTTCCCAGCCAATCAGAGCCCCTGTGAGCCCAGGATCCACTCCCAGCCAATCAGAGCCCCTGTGAGCCCAGGATCCGCTCCCAGCCAATCAGAGCCCTCTGGAGCCCAGGATCCACTCCCCAGCCAATCAGAGCCCCTCTGCAGCCCAGGGATCTGTTCCCCAGCCAATCAGAGCCCTCCTGTGAGCCCCAGGATCCACCTCCCCAGCCAATCAGAGCCCTCTGTGAGCCCAGGACCCAGCTTCCCAGCCAATCAGAGCCTGTGGTTTCTCCTCTGACGTCCTTCCCCAGCCAATCAGAGCTCCCTCTGTCACCCCCCATGAGCCCTCGTGAGCCCATTCCCTGGGTCAATCAGAGCCTTCTCTCCCCTCTGGGATCCTTTCCCAGCTAATCAGAGCCCTCCGCCACCCCGGGATTGATTCCCAGCCAATCAGAGCCCCTCTCACACCACGGCTCCACCCCTGCCCTGGACCCAGGGGGTCAGGGGATTTTGGGGGTCAGGAGGGATTTTGGGAGGTTTGGGGCCCAAAAGGGTTTTGGGGGTCAGGAGGGCCTGGGGGGGGTCATAACTCCTGGGGGGGGGGACTTGGGGGGGGGCCCGGGGAACTTGGGGGGGGAGCTTGCCTGGGGGATTTTGGGGGGTGGGGCCCAGGGGGGATGGGGGTCAGGGGATTTTGGGGTGGGGTCAGGGGATTGGGGGGGGGTCAGGGGATTTTGGGGGCAGGTCAGGGATTTTGGGGGTTCAGGGATTTTGGGCGATTTTGGGGGGTTTTGGGGTTCCACCTGGAGCCAGCCGGGCCAGGAGGCGCCGCAGCCGCCAAGCCCCCGCAGCCCCTCGAGCTCCCGGCGCAGGCGGGCAGGACCCCAGGGACCCCAAAACCGCCCCCCGCCTGGGGGACCCCCTAAATAAGGTGAGAGACCCCAGGGACCCCCAAAACCGCCCCCCGCCTGTGGACACCCCAAAATGGGTGAGAGACCCCAGGGACCCCCAAACCGCCTGGGGACCCCCAAATCAGTCAGGGACCCCTAAAACCGCCCCCCTGCCTGTGGGACCCCCCAAAATGGGTGAGAGACCCCCAGGGACCCCCCCAAAACCGCCCCTGCCCGTGGGACACCCCAAAATCAGTCAGGGACCCCCAGGGAGCCCCCCAAAACTGCCCCTGCCTGTGAGCCCCTGGGGCGGGTCAGGGGCCCCCAAAATGGGTCAGGGACCCCAGAATGGGTCAGGACCCCACCCTGCCTCTGAGCCCCCCCCAATCCCGGGGGTCCCTGAGCCCTCCCCAATCCCGGGGGTCTCTCTGATCCCTCTCCCCAATCCCGGGGGTCCCCAAGCCCCCTCCCCAATCCCGGGGGTCTCTCTGAGCCCCCTCCCCAATCCCGGGGGTCCCTGATCCCCCTCCCCAATCCCGGGGGTCTCTCTGATCCCTCTCCCCATTCCCGGGGGTCCCCAAGCCCCCTCCCCAATCCCGGGGGTCTCCCTGAGCCCCCTCCCCAATCCCGGGGGTCCCTGAGCCCTCCCCAATCCCGGGGTCTCTGAGCCCCCTCCCCATTCCCGGGGGTCTCTCTGATCCCCCTCCCCAATCCCGGGGGTCCCTGAGCCCCCTCCCCAATCCCGGGGGTCTCAGAGCCCTCTCCCCAATCCCGGGGTCCCTGAGCCCCCCCCCAATCCTGGGGGGTCTCACCTCTGCAGCCCGCCCAGCAGCTCCACCCGGTCCATCTGTGGGGGCAGGGGGGACCCCGGGACCCCATCGAGGGGTCCGGGACCCCGCCCAGCCCCCCAGGGGTGCGCAGCGTCCGTCCGCCCGCCTGTCCGTCTGTCCGTGTGTCCGTGTGTCCGTCTGTTCTGCCGGGGCTGGCACCGCTTTGTTGGTGGCAACGAGGGGACAACTTCTTCGCCCCCCACCAGTGACGTCATCAACCCCAAAATTATCCCGAAATGCCCCCAGACCCCCACTGCCCCTTTCGCTGAGACCCCCAAATCCCCCCCAGACCCCTGGGGCCAATTCCATTCCAGCCCCCAAATCCCATCTCAGCCCCCAAGCCCCCCCTCCACCTCCCAGCCCCCAAATTCCACCCCAGTCCCTCAAGTCCCCACAAATTTGCATCCCCAGCCCCCCAAATCCCCCAAATTCCATCCCAGACCCCCCAAATTCCATCTCAGCCCCCAAGCCTCCCCCACCCCACCCCCAGCCCCCCTACCCACCCCAGTCCTCAAGTCCCTCACAAATTCCATCCCAGCCCCCAAATCCCCCCCAAATTCCATCCCAGACCCCCCAAATTCCATCTCAGCCCCCCAAGCCCCCCCAAATCCCATCCCCGCCCTAAATCCGATCCCAGCCCCCCAAGCCCCCACCCTGTCCCAGCCCCCAAATCATCTCCCCAAATCCCATCCCAACCCCCCCGTACCCCCAAATTCCTCCCCAGGCTCCCCCCCACCCCCCAAGCGCCCCCAAAACCGGGGTCCCTGCCCCCCCCCTCCCCCCTGGACCCCCCCAAATTTCCCCGCCTCACCGCGGTCACGTGACTCCTCCCGCCGTTGCCATGGAGACCACGTGACGCGGGGGAAAAAAGAGGGCGTGGTCACAACGATCACGTGATTCGGGATAATCCCCTACCTCAGCGAGACTCAACCAATCAGAGGCTGGGTGGGGCTCGGGAATTGTAGCCAATCACAAGCAGGGTGTGGCCCGCAGCGCCAACAGCCAATCAGAGGCTGTTTATTTACCTCCTAAACCCCGCCCCTCTTCTTGTCGACCAATCAGAGCGCAGCGCGCCGTAGGAGGCCGGGAAACCCGAAAACCAAACCCCACCAATCAGAGGCCGCCAAACTTTTCAGCCAATCAGGCGCCGCCCAAAAATCAACAACCAATCAGAATCCGGGATTTGGGGCCGGGGGGGGCCCACGAGTCTGCGTGGGCAGAGTGGGTGTGACCAAGGATGGGTGTGGTCGTTGATGGGCGTGGCCACGGGGTGGGTGTGGTCAGTTTGGGGCGTGGTCGGGATCGGCGAGGCCACGCCCACCCGTAACGGAACGAGCGGAGCCAAGTGGGAGCGGCGGGACCCCGAAAGTGGGTGGGGGGATTTGGGGGGTCTGGGGGTCTGGAGTGGGATTTGGGGGATTTGGGGCGGTTTGGGGGGTCTGAGGGACTTTGGGGGGATTTGGGGCGGTTTGGGGGTCTGAGTGGGATTTGGGGGTTCTCAGGGGATTTTGGGGGCGATTGGGGCGAATTTGCGGGGATTTGGGGAGTTCCTTGGGGTTCAAAGGGGATTTGGGGGCGTTTGGGGACGCTGAGGGATTTTTGGGGGTTCTGGGGATTTGGGGGGGCTCTGAAGGACTTTGGGGGGAATTTGGGGGGCTCTAAGAGGGGTCAGGGGAGGAATTGGGAACTCCGAGAGACTTTTGGGGAAATTGGAGGGAATTTGGGGGGATTTTTTGGGGGATTTGGGGGGGCTCTAAGCAGGTTCGGGGGTGGGGGATTTGGGGGTCTCTCGGGTTTTTTGGGGAGTTTTTGGGGTGCATTGACCCCTGCTTTAACCTTCCCTTCCCCCAGCCCCACCATGCATCTCCTCCCGGCCGCCGTCACCGCCCTTCATCTCCTCATCCTCCTCCCTCCTCTTCATCGCCACCCTGGATAAGGTGGGGGGACCCCCAGGGGTTTTGGGGGTCCAGGGGGGGTTTTGGGGATCCCAGAGGTGTTTTGGGGGGTCCCGGTAAGTGTTTGGGGGGTCCCAGGGGGTCTCAGGATTTGGGATCTGTTTTGGGGGTGTTTTGGGGGTCCAGGGGTTTTGGGGGTCCAGGGGGCTTTGGGGGGTCCCAGGGCTGTTTGGGGTGTCCCAGAGGAGGTCTCAGGATTCGGGTTCTGTTTTTGGGGTGTTTTGGGGGTCCAGGGGTGTTTGGGGATCCCAGATGTGTTTTGGGGGTCCCGGTAAGTGCTTGGGGTCCCAGGGGTCTCAGGATTCGGATTTCCTGTTTTTGGGGTGTTTTGGGGGGTCCCGGGGGATTTTGGGGGATCCCGGGGCTGTTTGGGGGGTCCCAGGGGGGTCTCAGGATTCGGGTTCTGTTTTTGGGGTGTTTTGGGAGGTCCCGGGGGCTGTTTTGGGGGTCCCAGGGGTCTCTCAGGATTTGGGATCTGTTTTGGGGTGTTTTGGAGGGTCCAGGGGGTTTTGGGGGTTCCAGAGGTGTTTTGGGGGGTCCCAGAGGTATTTTGGGGGGTCCCGGGGCTGTTTGGGGGGTCCCAGGGGGGTCTCAGGATTCGGGTTCTGTTTTGGGGTGTTTTGGAGGGTCCAGGGGTTTTGGGGGGGTCCCAGTGCTGTTTTGTGGGGTCCCGGCGGATTTTGGGGGATCCCAGAGGTGTTTTGGGGGGTCCCGGGGCTGTTTGGGGGTCCCAGGGGAGGTCTCAGGATTCGGGGTCTGGTTTTGGGGTGTTTTGGGGGGTCCAGGGGGGTTTTGGGGGGTCCCAGAGGTGTTTTGGGGGGTCCAGAGGGGTTTTGGGGGGTCCCAGTGCTGTTTTATGGGTCCCGGCGGATTTTGGGGGATCCCAGAGCTGTTTTGGGGGGTCCTGGGGCTGTTTGGGGGGTCCCAGAGGAAGTCTCAGGATTCGGGGTCTGGTTTTGGGGTGTTTTGGGGGGTCCCGGGGGTGTTTTGGGGGGTCCCGGGGCTGTTTTGGGGGGTCCCAGGGGGGTCTCAGGATTCGGGTTCTGTTTTTGGGGTGTTTTGGGGGTCCAGGGGGTTTTGGGGGGTCCCAGAGCTGTTTTCGGGGATCCTGGGCTGTTCGGGGGTCCCAGGGGGGTCTCAGGATTTGGGATCTGGTTTTGGGGTGTTTTGGGGGGTCCAGGGGTGTTTTGGGGGGTCCCAGAGGTATTTTGGGGGTCCCGGGGCTGTTTAAGGGGTCCCAGGGGTCTCAGATTCGGGTTCTGTTTTTGGGGTGTTTTGGGGGGTCCAGGGGGGTTTTGGGGGGTCCCAGAGGTGTTTTGGGGGGTCCAGAGGGGTTTTGGGGGGTCCCAGTGCTTTTTTGCGGGGTCCCGGCGGATTTTGGGGGATCCCAGAGGTGTTTTGGGGGGTCCCGGGGGTGTTTGGGGGGTCCCAGGGGGGTCTCAGGATTCGGGATCTGTTTTTGGGGTGTTTTGGGGGGTCCCGGCGGATTTTGGGGGGTCCCAGAGCTGTTTTGGGGGATCCCGGTAAGTGTTCGGGGGGTCCCAGGGGAGTCTCAGGATTTGGGATCTGGTTTTGGGGTGTTTTGGGGGTTCCCGGGGGATTTTGGGGGGTCCTGGGGCTGTTTGGGGGGTCCCAGGGGGGTCTCAGGATTTGGGGTCTGTTTTTGGGGTGTTTTGGGGTCCCCCAGGGCTGGTGGGTGCTGTGTCAGGATTCGGGGATGTTTTGTGGGTGTTTTGGGGGGGTTTTGAGGATATTTTGGGGTTCCCCAGGGCCGGTGGGTGCTGTGTCAGGATTTGGGGGTGTTTTGGGGTTTGTTTTGAGGATATTTTGGGGTGTTTTTGAGGATATTTGGAGGATGTTTTGGGAGTGTTTGTTTTGGGGGTGTTTTTGAGGATATTCAGGGATATTTTGGGGTGTTTTGAGGATATTTTGAGGATGTTTTGGGGTCCCCCAGGGCTGGTGGGTGCTGCCGGACTCGCAGCCCCTGAACCTCTGGTGCACTGGCCCCCCAAAATCGCCTCCCAGGGCTGGGAGTGCAGCAGCCTCGGCTCAGCCGTGAGTGGGGTCGGGGGTCCTGGGGATTTTGGGGTCCCGGGATGTCTTGAGGGGTCCTGGGGAGTCCTGGGAGATCCTGGGGGGATTTTGGGGGTCTTGGGGGTCCTGGGGAGTTCCGGGGTGGGGTTTGGGGGTCCCTGGAGGGATTTTGGGGGTCCTGGGGGTTCTGTTGGTTCAGGGGGTTGAGGGGGGGTCCTGAAGGGGCTATGGTCGGTTTTGGGTGGCCGTGGTCAGTTTTGGGGGCTGTGCTCAGTTTTAGGGGTCCATGCTCAGTTTTGGGGGCTCACCGGGGGTCTCTGCCCTCCCCAGCCCTGCTGTGGGGGGTGCAGGGATTGATGCTGGTCAGTTTTGGGGGGGCTCCGGTTAATCTGGGGTGCCGTGGTCAGTTTGGGGGTGCTCTGGTCAGTTTTGGGGGGCTGTGGTTAATTTGGGGGGTTCAGGGGGTCTGAAGGGGCCGTGGTCAGTTTGGGGAGCCGTGCTCAGTTTGGGGGTGCTGTGGTCACTTTGGGGGTCTCTGGTTAATTTGGGGGTCTCACTGGGGTCTCTGCCTCCCCAGCCCTGCTAGGGGGTGCAGGGGTTGATGCTGGTCAGTTTTGGGGGGCTGTGGTTAATTTGGGGTGCCGTGGTCAGTTTTGGGGGGCTGTGGTCAGTTTGTGGGGGCTGTGGTCAGTTTTGGGGGGCTCTGGTTAATTTGGGGAGGTTCAGGGGGGTCTGAAGGGGTCATGGTTGGTTTTGGGGGGGCTGTGGTTAATTTGGGGGGGTTCAGGGGGGTCTGAAGGGGCCGTGGTCAGTTTGGGGGAGCCGTGCTTAGTTTGTGGGGGCTGTGGTCAGTTTGGGGTGCTCTGGTCAGTTTTGGGGGGCTGTGGTTAATTTGGGGGGGTTCAGGGGGGTCTGAAGGGGCCGTGGTCAGTTTGGGGGAGCCGTGCTCAGTTTGGGGTGCTGTGGTCACTTTTGGGGGTCTCTGGTTAATTTGGGGGTCTCACCGGGGGTCTCTGCCCTCCCCAGCCCCGCTGCGGGGGGTGCAGGGGTTGATGCTGGTCAGTTTTGGGGGGCTGTGGTTAATTTGGGGTGCCGTGGTCAGTTTTGGGGGCTGTGGTCAGTTTGTGGGGGCTGTGGTCAGTTTGGGGGTGCTCTGGTCCGTTTTGGGGGCTGTGGTTAATTTGGGGTGCCGTGGTCAGGTTGGGGGTCTCTGGTCAGTTTTGGGGGTGCTCTGGTCAGTTTTGGGGGCTGTGGTTAATTTGGGGGTTCAGGGGGTCTGAAGGGGTCATGGTTGGTTTTGGGGGCTGTGGTTAATTTGGGGGTTCAGGGGTCTGAAGGGGCCGTGGTCAGTTTTGGGGAGCCGTGGTCAGTTTGGGGAGCTCTGGTCAGTTTTGGGGGCTCTGGTTAATTTGGGGGAGGTTCAGGGGGTCTGAAGGGGTCATGGCTTGGTTTTGGGGGCTGTGGTTAATTTGGGGGTTCAGGGGTCTGAAGGGGCCGTGGTCAGTTTGGGGGAGCCGTGCTCAGTTTGGGGGTGCTGTGGTCAGTTTTGGGGTGCTCTGGTCAGTTTTGGGGGGCTGTGGTTAATTTGGGGTGCCGTGGTCAGTTTGTGGGGGCTGTGGTCAGTTTGGGGGTGCTCTGGGTCAGTTTGGGGGTGCTCTGGCCAGTTTTGGGGGCTGTGGTTTGGTGGGGGATCCAGGGGGTCTGAAGGGCCGTGGTCAGTTTGGGGAGCCGTGCTCAGTTTGGGGGTGCTGTGGTCACTTTTGGGGGTCTCTGGTTAATTTGGGGTCTCACCGGGGTCTCTGCCCTCCCAGCCCCTGCTGGGGGGTGCAGGGGTTGATGCTGGTCAGTCTTGGGGGGCTGTGGTTAATTTGGGGTGCCGTGGTCAGTTTGTGGGGGCTGTGGTCAGTTTGTGGGGGCTGTGCTCAGTTTGGGGGTGCTGTGGTCAGTTTTGGGGTGCTCTGGTCAGTTTTGGGGGGCTGTGGTTAATTTGGGGTGCCGTGGTCAGGTTTGTGGGGGCTGTGGTCAGTTTGGGGGTGCTCTGGTCAGTTTTGGGGGGCTGTGGTTAATTTGGGGGTCCAGGGGGTCTGAAGGGGTCATGGTTGGTTTTGGGGGGGCTGTGGTTAATTTGGGGGGGTTCAGGGGGGTCTGAAGGGGCTGTGGTCAGTTTGGGGGAGCCGTGCTCAGTTTGGGGGTGCTGTGGTCACTTTTGGGGGTCTCTGGTTAATTGGGGGTCTCACCGGGGGTCTCTGCCCTCCCCAGCCCTGCTGCGGGGGGTGCAGGGGTTGATGCTGGTCAGTTTTGGGGGGCTGTGGTTAATTTGGGGTGCCGTGGTCAGTTTTGGGGGGCTGTGGTCAGTTTGTGGGGGCTGTGGTCAGTTTTGGGGGCTCTGGTTAATTTGGGGAGGTTCAGGGGGGTCTGAAGGGGTCATGGTTGGTTTTGGGGGGGCTGTGGTTAATTTGGGGGTTCAGGGGGTCTGAAGGGGCCGTGGTCAGTTTGGGGAGCCATGCTTAGTTTGTGGGGGCTGTGGTCAGTTTGTGGGTGCTCTGGTCAGGTTTGGGGGCTGTGGTTAATTTGGGGGTTCAGGGGGTCTGAAGGGGCCGTGGTCAGTTTTGGGGAGCCGTGCTCAGTTTGGGGGTGCTGTGGTCACTTTTGGGGGTCTCTGGTTGGGTTGGGGTCTCACCGGGGGTCTCTGCCTCCCCCAGCCCCAGCTGCCGGGGGTGCAGGGGCTGATGCTGGCCAGTTTTGGGGGCTGTGGTTAATTTGGGGTGCCGTGGGTCAGTTTGTGGGGGCTGTGGTCAGTTTGGGGGTGCTCTGGTCAGTTTGGGGGTGCTCTGGTCAGTTTTGGGGGGCTGTGGTTAATTTGGGGGTGCCGTGGTCAGTTTGTGGGGGCTGTGGTCAGTTTGGGGGTCTCTGGTCAGTTTTGGGGGTCTCTGGTTAATGGGGGGGATCCAGGGGGGTCTGAAGGGGCTGTGGTCAGTTTGGGGGAGCCGTGCTCAGTTTGGGGGTGCTGTGGTCACTTTTTGGGGGTCTCTGTGGTTGGGGGGGGTCTCACCGGGGGTCTCTGCCCTCCCCACCCCCCTGCTGCTTGGGGGGGGGTGCAGGGGTTGATGCTGGTCAGTTTTGGGGGCTGTGGTTAATTTGGGGTGCGTGGTCAGTTTTGGGGGGGGGGCTGTGGTCAGTTTGTGGGGGCTGTGGTCAGTTTGGGAGTGCTCTGGTCAGTTTTGGGGGGCTGTGGTTAATTTGGGGTGCCGTGGTCAGTTTGGGGGTCTCTGGTCAGTTTTGGGGGTGCTCTGGTCAAGTTTTGGGGGCTCTGTTAATTTGGGAGGTTCAGGGGTCTGAAGGGGTCATGGTTGGTTTTGGGGGGGCTGTGGTTAATTTGGGGGGGTTCAGGGGGGTCTGAAGGGGCCGTGGTCAGTTTGGGGGAGCCGTGCTTAGTTTGTGGGGGCTGTGGTCAGTTTGTGGGTGCTCTGGTCAGTTTTGGGGGGCTGTGGTTAATTTGGGGGGGTTCAGGGGGGTCTGAAGGGGCCGTGGTCAGTTTGGGGGAGCCGTGCTCAGTTTGGGGGTGCTGTGGTCACTTTGGGGGGTCTCTGGTTAATTTGGGGTCTCACTGGGGTCTCTGCCTCCCAGCCCCCTGCTGGGTGGGGGGCAGGGGTTGATGCTGGTCAGTTTTGGGGCTGTGGTTAATTTGGGGTGCCGTGGTCGCTTTGGGGGCTGTGGTCAGTTTGGGGGTGCTCTGGTCAGTTTTGGGGGTGCTCTGGTCAGTTTTTGGGGGGGCTGTGGTTAATTTGGGGTGCCGTGGTCAGTTTGTGGGGCTGTGGTCAGTTTGGGGTCCTGGTCAGTTTGGGGGTCTCTGGTTAATTTGGGGATTCAGGGGGTCTGAAGGGGCTGTGGTCGGTTTGGGGAGCCGTGCTCAGTTTGGGGGTGCTGTGGTCACTTTGGGGGTCTCTGGTTAATTTGGGGGTCTCACCGGGGTCTCTGCCCTCCCAGCCCCTGCTGCGGGGGGCAGGGGGTGATGCTGGTCAGTTTGGGGGGCTGTGGTTAATTTGGGGTGCCGTGGTCAGTTTGGGGGGCTGTGGTCAGTTTGTGGGGGCTGTGGTCAGTTTGGGGGGTGCTCTGGTCAGTTTTGGGGGCTGTGGTTAATTTGGGGTGCCGTGGTCAGTTTGGGGGTCTCTGGTCAGTTTTGGG
>NW_022148966.1:0-11600 GCF_901933205.1 Camarhynchus parvulus | reverse complement strand
TGCACCAAGGGGAAAGAGGTTGTCCCAAACTCCTTCTTTTCCAAATATTCATGTGAATGCAAAAGGCAGGAGAGTGGTAAGGTACTGTTTTCCATCAGTTTGCAAAATGCACACACAATGCTGCTGCTTCGTTTTCTCCTTTAGCGTCTCTTGTCACCTACACCTTAGAAAAAGCTTTCTCACTATGTCTCCGCAAGGAGAAACTGTGCCAGGACAGAAAACATCTCCTATCGTGTTCTAGAGGTTGCACAAAGGTTTGTACAGTGTTTTGCACCAAGGAAAAGAAAGTTGTCCAAAACTCCTTCTTTTCAATATTCATGTGAATGCAAAAGGCAGGAGAGTGGTAAAGGTACTGTTTTTCCATCAGTTTGCAAAATGCACACACAATGCCAGTGTTGTGCTGCTTCGTTTTGTCCTTTAGCGTCTCTTGTCACCTACACCTTAGAAAAAACTTTCTCACTATGTCTCACAAGGAGAAACTGTGCCAGGACAGAAAACATCTCCTATCGTGTTCTAGAGGTTGCACAAAGGTTTGTACAGTGTTTTGCACCAAGGAAAAGAAAAGTTGTCCAAAACTCCTTCTTTTTCAATATTCATGTGAATGCAAAAGGCAGGAGAGTGGTAAGGTACTGTTTTCCATCAGTTTGCAAAATGCACACACAATGCCAGTGTTGTGCTGCTTCGTTTTTTCCTTTAGCGTCTCTTGTCACCTACACCTTAGAAAAACCTTTCTCACTATGTCTCAGCAAGGAGAAACTGTGCCAGGACAGAAAACATCTCCTATCGTGTTCTAGAGGTTGCACAAAGGTTTGTACAGTGTTTTGCACCAAGGAAAAGAAAGTTGTCCAAAACTCCTTCTTTTTCAATATTCATGTGAATGCAAAAGGCAGGAGAGTGGTAAGGTACTGTTTTCCATCAGTTTGCAAAATGCACACACAATGCCAGTGTTGTGCTGCTTCGTTTTGTCCTTTAGCGTCTCTTGTCACCTACACCTTAGAAAAAGCTTTCTCACTATGTCTCGCAAAGGAGAAACTGTGCCAGGACAGAAAACATCTCCTATCGTGTTCTAGAGGTTGCACAAAGGTTTGTACAGTGTTTTGCACCAAGGAAAAGAAAGTTGTCCAAAACTCCTTCTTTTTCAATATTCATGTGAATGCAAAGGCAGGAGAGTGGTAAGGTACTGTTTTCCATCAGTTTGCAAAATGCACACACAATGCCAGTGTTGTGCTGCTTCGTTTTGTCCTTTAAGCGTCTCTTGTCACCTACACCTTAGAAAAAGCTTTCTCACTATGTCTTGCAAGGAGAAACTGTGCCAGGACAGAAAACATCTCCTATCGTGTTCTAGAGGTTGCACAAAGGTTTGTACAGTGTTTTGCACCAAGGAAAAGAAAGTTGTCCAAAACTCCTTCTTTTTCAATATTCATGTGAATGCAAAAGGCAGGAGAGTGGTAAAGGTACTGTTTTCCATCAGTTTGCAAAATGCACACACAATGCCAGTGTTGTGCTGCTTCGTTTTGTCCTTTAGCGTCTCTTGTCACCTACACCTTAGAAAAAGCTTTCTCACTATGTCTGGCAAAAAGAAACTGTGCCAGGACAAAAAAACATCTCCTATCGTGTTCTAGAGGTTGCACAAAGGTTTGTACAGTGTTTTGCACCAAGGAAAAAGAAAGTTGTCCAAAACTCCTTCTTTTCAATATTCATGTGAATGCAAAAGGCAGGAGAGTGGTAAGGTACTGTTTTCCATCAGTTTGCAAAATGCACACACAATGCCAGTGTTGTGCTGCTTCGTTTTGTCCTTTAAAAGTCTCTTGTCACCTACACCTTAGAAAAAAGCTTTCTCACTATGTCTCGGCAAGGAGAAACTGTGCCAGGACAGAAAACATCTCCTATCGTGTTCTAGAGGTTGCACAAAGGTTTGTACAGTGTTTTGCACCAAGGAAAAGAAAGTTGTCCAAAACTCCTTCTTTTTTCAATATTCATGTGAATGCAAAGGCAGGAGAGTGGTAAGGTACTGTTTTCCATCAGTTTGCAAAATGCACACACAATGCCAGTGTTGTGCTGCTTCGTTTTGTCCTTTAGCGTCTCTTGTCACCTACACCTTAGAAAAAGCTTTCTCACTATGTCTCGCAAGGAGAAACTGTGCCAGGACAGAAAACATCTCCTATCGTGTTCTAGAGGTTGCACAAAGGTTTGTACAGTGTTTTGCACCAAGGAAAAAAAAGTTGTCCAAAACTCCTTCTTTTTCAATATTCATGTGAATGCAAAAAGGCAGGAGAGTGGTAAGGTACTGTTTTCCATCAGTTTGCAAAATGCACACACAATGCCAGTGTTGTGCTGCTTCGTTTTGTCCTTTAAGCGTCTCTTGTCACCTACACCTTAGAAAAAGCTTTCTCACTATGTCTCGGCAAAAGGAGAAACTGTGCCAGGACAGAAAACATCTCCTATCGTGTTCTAGAGGTTGCACAAAGGTTTGTACAGTGTTTTGCACCAAGGAAAAGAAAGTTGTCCAAAACTCCTTCTTTTCAATATTCATGTGAATGCAAAAGGCAGGAGAGTGGTAAGGTACTGTTTTCCATCAGTTTGCAAAATGCACACACAATGCCAGTGTTGTGCTGCTTCGTTTTGTCCTTTAGCGTCTCTTGTCACCTACACCTTAGAAAAAGCTTTCTCACTATGTCTCGCAAAAGGAGAAACTGTGCCAGGACAGAAAACATCTCCTATCGTGTTCTAGAGGTTGCACAAAGGTTTGTACAGTGTTTTGCACCAAGGAAAAAAACTTGTCAAAACTCCTTCTTTTTCAATATTCATGTGAATGCAAAAGGCAGGAGAGTGGTAAGGTACTGTTTTCCATCAGTTTGCAAAATGCACACACAATGCCAGTGTTGTGCTGCTTCGTTTTGTCCTTTAAGCGTCTCTTGTCACCTACACCTTAGAAAAAGCTTTCTCACTATGTCTCAAAAGGAGAAACTGTGCCAGGACAGAAAACATCTCCTATCGTGTTCTAGAGGTTGCACAAAGGTTTGTACAGTGTTTTGCACCAAAAGGAAAAGAAAGTTGTCCAAAACTCCTTCTTTTCAATATTCATGTGAATGCAAAAGGCAGGAGAGTGGTAAGGTACTGTTTTCCATCAGTTTGCAAAATGCACACACAATGCCAGTGTTGTGCTGCTTCGTTTTTAATCCTTTAGCGTCTCTTGTCACCTACACCTTAGAAAAAGCTTTCTCACTATGTCTCGCAAAGGAGAAACTGTGCCAGGACAGAAAACATCTCCTATCGTGTTCTAGAGGTTGCACAAAGGTTTGTACAGTGTTTTTGCACCAAGGAAAAGAAAGTTGTCCAAAACTCCTTCTTTTCAATATTCATGTGAATGCAAAAGGCAGGAGAGTGGTAAGGTACTGTTTTCCATCAGTTTGCAAAATGCACACACAATGCCAGTGTTGTGCTGCTTCGTTTTGTCCTTTAAGCGTCTCTTGTCACCTACACCTTAGAAAAAGCTTTCTCACTATGTCTCATAAGGAGAAACTGTGCCAGGACAGAAAACATCTCCTATCGTGTTCTAGAGGTTGCACAAAGGTTTTGTACAGTGTTTTTTGCACCAAGGAAAAGAAAGTTGTCCAAAACTCCTTCTTTTTCAATATTCATGTGAATGCAAAGGCAGGAGAGTGGTAAGGTACTGTTTTCCATCAGTTTGCAAAATGCACACACAATGCCAGTGTTGTGCTGCTTCGTTTTGTCCTTTAGCGTCTCTTGTCACCTACACCTTAGAAAAAAGCTTTCTCACTATGTCTCGCAAAGGGAGAAACTGTGCCAGGACAAAAACATCTCCCTATCGTGTTCTAGAGGTTGCACAAAGGTTTGTACAGTGTTTTTGCACCAAGGAAAAAAAGTTGTCCAAAACTCCTTCTTTTCAATATTCATGTGAATGCAAAAGGCAGGAGAGTGGTAAGGTACTGTTTTCCATCAGTTTGCAAAATGCACACACAATGCCAGTGTTGTGCTGCTTCGTTTTGTCCTTTAAGCGTCTCTTGTCACCTACACCTTAGAAAAAAGCTTTCTCACTATGTCTGGCAAGGGAGAAACTGTGCCAGGACAGAAAACATCTCCTATCGTGTTCTAGAGGTTGCACAAAGGTTTGTACAGTGTTTTGCACCAAGGAAAAGAAAGTTGTCCAAAACTCCTTCTTTTTTCAATATTCATGTGAATGCAAAGGCAGGAGAGTGGTAAGGTACTGTTTTCCATCAGTTTGCAAAATGCACACACAATGCCAGTGTTGTGCTGCTTCGTTTTGTCCTTTAGCGTCTCTTGTCACCTACACCTTAGAAAAACCTTTCTCACTATGTCTCGCAAGGAGAAACTGTGCCAGGACAGAAAACATCTCCTATCGTGTTCTAGAGGTTGCACAAAGGTTTTCAGAGTGTTTTGCACCAAGGAAAAAAAGTTAGATCCAAAACTCCTTCTTTTTCAATATTCATGTGAATGCAAAGGCAGGAGAGTGGTAAGGTACTGTTTTCCATCAGTTTGCAAAATGCACACACAATGCCAGTGTTGTGCTGCTTCGTTTTCACGAAGGAAAAGCGTCTCTTGTCACCTACACCTTAGAAAAAGCTTTCTCACTATGTCTCGCAAGGAGAAACTGTGCCAGGACAGAAAACATCTCCTATCGTGTTCTAGAGGTTGCACAAAGGTTTGCACAGTGTTTTGCACCAAGGAAAAAAGTTGTCCAAAACTCCTTCTTTTCAATATTCATGTGAATGCAAAAAGGCAGGAGAGTGGTAAAGTACTGTTTTCCATCAGTTTGCAAAATACACACAATGCCAGTGTTGTGCTGCTTCGTTTTGTCCTTTAAGCGTCTCTTGTCACCTACACCTTAGAAAAAGCTTTCTCACTATGTCTGGCAAGGAGAAACTGTGCCAGGACAGAAAACATCTCCTATCGTGTTCTAGAGGTTGCACAAAGGTTTGTACAGTGTTTTTGCACCAAGGAAAAAAAGTTGTCCAAAACTCCTTCTTTTCAATATTCATGTGAATGCAAAAGGCAGGAGAGTGGTAAGGTACTGTTTTCCATCAGTTTGCAAAATGCACACACAATGCCAGTGTTGTTGCTGCTTCGTTTTGTCCTTTAAGCGTCTCTTGTCACCTACACCTTAGAAAAAGCTTTCTCACTATGTCTGGCAAGGAGAAACTGTGCCAGGACAGAAAACATCTCTATCGTGTTCTAGAGGTTGCACAAAGGTTTGTACAGTGTTTTGCACCAAGGAAAAAACTCGTCCAAAACTCCTTCTTTTCAATATTCATGTGAATGCAAAAGGCAGGAGAGTGGTAAGGTACTGTTTTCCATCAGTTTGCAAAATGCACACACAATGCCAGTGTTGTGCTGCTTCGGTTCATGTCCTTTAACGTCTCTTGTCACCTACACCTTAGAAAAAGCTTTCTCACTATGTCTGGCAAAGGAGAAACTGTGCCAGGACAGAAAACATCTCCTATCGTGTTCTAGAGGTTGCACAAAAGGTTTGCACAGTGTTTTGCACCAAGGAAAACTTGTCCAAAAACTCCTTCTTTTTCAATATTCATGTGAATGCAAAAGGCAGGAGAGTGGTAAGGTACTGTTTTTCCATCTCTTTTCAATATTCATGTGAATGCAAAAGGCAGGGGAGAGTGGTAAGGTACTGTTTTCCATCAGTTTGCAAAATGCACACACAATGCCAGTGTTGGGAGCTGCTTCGTTTTCGTGCCTTCGCGTCTCTTGTCACCTACACCTTAGAAAAAGCTTTCTCACTATGTCTAGCAGGAGAAACTGTGCCAGGACAGAAAACATCTCCTATCGTGTTCTAGAGGTTGCACAAAGGTTTGTGTACAGTGTTTTGCACCAAGGAAAAGAAAAGTTGTCAAAACTCCTTCTTTTTCAATATTCATGTGAATGCAAAGGCAGGAGGTGGTAAGGTACTGTTTTCCATCAGTTTGCAAAATGCACACACAATACCAGTGTTGTGCTGCTGTTTTGTCCTTTTAGCCTCTTGTCTTACACCTTAGAAAAAGCTTTCTCACTATGTCTGGCAAAAGAAACTGTGCCAGGACACAAAAAAACATCTCCTATCGTGTTCTAGAGGTTGCACAAAGGTTTGTACAGTGTTTTTGCACCAAGGAAAAGAAAGTTGTCAAAAACTCCTTCTTTTTTGCAATATTCATGTGAATGCAAAAGGCAGGAGAGTGGTAAGGTACTGTTTTCCATCAGGTTTGCAAAATGCACACACAATGCCAGTGTTGTGCTGCTTCGTTCATGTCCTTTAGCGTCTCTTGTCACCTACACCTTAGAAAAAGCTTTCTCACTATGTCTCGCAAGGAGAAACTGTGCCAGGACAGAAAAAGGCATCTCCTATCGTGTTCTAGAGGTTGCACAAATGCCAGGTTTGTACAGTGTTTTTGCACCAAGGAAAAAAAACTCGTCCAAAAACTCCTTCTTTTCAATATTCATGTGAATGCAAAAGGCAGGAGAGTGGTAAAATTTTGTTTTTCCATCAGTTTGCAAAATGCACACACAATGCCAGTGTTGTGCTGCTTCGTTTTTGATCCTTTACGTCTCTTGTCACTACACCTTAGAAAAACCTTTCTCACTATGTCTCGCCAAAGGAGAAACTGTGCCAGGGACAGAAAACATCTCCTATCGTGTTCTAGAGGGTTGCACAAAGGTTTGTACAGTGGTTTTGCACCAGGAAAGTTGTCCAAAACTCCTTCTTTTTCAATATTCATGTGAATGCAAAAGGCAGGAGAGTGGTAGGTACTGTTTTCCATCAGTTTGCAAAATGCACACACAATGCCAGTGTTGTGCTGCTTCCTTTTTGTCCTTTAGCGTCTCTTTTCACCTACACCTTAGAAAAAGCTTTCTCACTATGTCTACATAAGAGAAACTGTGCCAGGACAGAAAACATCTCCTATCGTGTTCTAGAGGTTGCACAAAGGTTTGTACAGTGTTTTGCACCAAGGAAAAAAGAAAGTTCCAAAACTCCTTCTTTTCAATATTCATGTGAGATGCAAAGGCAGGAGAGTGGTAAAGGTACTGTTTTCCATCAGTTTGCAAAATGCACACACAATGCCAGTGTTGTTGCTGCTTCGTTTTGTCCCTTTAAGCGTCTCTTGTCACCTACACCTTAGAAAAACCTTTCTCACTATGTCTCGCAAAAGGAGAAACTGTGCCAGGACAGAAAACATCTCTATCGTGTTCTAGAGGTTGCACAAAGGTTTGTACAGTGTTTTGCACCAAGGAAAAAACTCGTCCCAAAACTCCTTCTTTTTTCAATATTCATGTGAATGCAAAAGGCAGGAGAGTGGTAAGGTACTGTTTTCCATCAGTTTGCAAAATGCACACACAATGCCAGTGTTGTGCTGCTTCGTTTTGTCCTTTAAGCGTCTCTTGTCCTACACCTTAGAAAAAGCTTTCTCACTATGTCTCGCAAGGAGAAACTGTGCCAGGACAGAAAACATCTCCCTATCGTGTTCTAGAGGGTTGCACAAAGGTTTGGCCCCAGTGTTTTGCACCAAGGAAAAGAAACTTGTCCAAAACTCCTTCTATTTTCAATATTCATGTGAATGCAAAAAAGGCAGGAGAGTGGTAAAGGTACTGTTTTCCATCAGTTTGCAAAATGCACACACAATGCCAGTGTTGTGCTGCTTCGTTCTTCCTTTTAGCGTCTCTTGTCTCCTAAGCCTTAGAAAAAGCTTTCTCACTTGTGCCGCTGTAAACAAAGGAGAAACTGTGCCTTTTTGGACATAAACATCTGCCGATCGTGTTCTCAGAGGTTGCACAAAAGGTTTGGGACAGTTTTTGCACCAAGGAAAAACTTGCGTCTTGCAAAAACTCCTTCTTTTTCAAAATTCGTATGTCTGCAAAAGGCAGGAGGAGTGGTAAGGACTGTTTTCCATCAGTTTGCAAAATGCACACACAATGCCAGTGTTTTGCAGCTTCCTTTTGTCCTTTAAGCGTCTCTTGTCACCTACACCTTAGAAAAAGCTTTCTCACTATGTCATGTGAAGGAGAAACTGTGCCAGGACAGAAAACATCTCTATCGTGTTCTGGGGTTGCACAAAAGGTTTGCCAGTGTTTTGCCGCCAAGGAAAAGCCTCTTGTCCCAAAACTCTCTCTCTTTTCAATTAGGATTGAATGCAAAAAGGCGGGGAGTAAAACATGGTGCGGTAACCCGTTTTCCATCGGTTTGCAAATTGCACACAAATGCCAGTGTTGTGCTGCTCCGTTTTCATCGCTTTAAGCGTCTCTTGTCACCTACACCTTAGAAAAGCTTTCTCACTATGTCTACGCAGGAGAAACTGTGCCAGGACAAGAAAAACATCTCCTATAGTGTTCTAGGGTTGCACAAAGGTTTGTATAGTGTTTTGCACCAAAGGAAAAGAAAGTCGTCCAAAACTCCTTCTTTTTCAATATTCATGTGAGATGCAAAAGGCAGGAGAGTGGTAAGGTACTGTTTTCCATCAGTTTGCAAAATGCACACACAATGCCAGTGTTGTGCTGCCACGTTCCCATCCTTTAGCGTTCTTGTCACCTACACCTTAGCCGATGCCAGGACAGAAAACATCTCTCCGTGTTCTAGAGGTTGCACAAAGGTTTGCAAGTGTTTTTGCACCAAGGAAAAAATTGTGCCAAAACTCCTTCTTTTTTCAATATTCGCAGCTTCTGCAAAAGGAGAGTGGTAGGACCTATCCGGTTTGCAAAATGCGGACAATTCCAGTGTTGTGCTGCTTAAAAATGTCTTTAGCGTCTCTTTGGCCAATTAGAAAAACCTTTCTCACTATGTCACGCAAGGAGAAACTGTGCCAGGACAGAAAACATCTCTTCGTGTTCTAGAGGGTTGCACAAAGGTTTGCAGTGTTTTGCACCAAGGAAAAGTTGTCAGGAACTCCTTCTTTTTCTATTCATGTGAATGAAACTTCAGGGACGGTAAGTACTGTTTTTCCATCAGTTTGCAAAATGCACACACAATGCCAGTGTTCAGTGCTTTAGTTCATGTCCTTTAAGCGTCTCTTGTCACCTACACCTTAGAAAAAAGCTTTCTCACTATGTCTCGCAAGGAGAAACTGTGCCGGACAGAAAACATCTCCTATCGTGTTCTAGAGGTTGCACAAATGTTTGTACAGTGTTTTTGCACCAAGGAAAAGAAACTCGTCCAAAACTCCTTCTTTTCAATATTCATGTGAATGCAAAAGGCAGGAGTGGTAAGGTACTATTTTTTCCATCAGTTTGCAAAATGCACACACAATGCCAGTGTTATGCTGCTTCGTTCATTGTCCGCTAAGCGTCTCTTGTCACCTACACCTTAGAAAAAGCTTTCTCACTATTCTCGCAAGGGAGAAACTGTGCCAGGACAAGAAAACATCTCCTATAGTGTTCTAGAGGTTGCACAAAGGTTTGCAGAGTGTTTTGCACCAAGGAAAAGAAAGTTGTCAAAACTCCTTCTTTTTTCAATATTCATGTGAATGCAAAAGGCAGGAGAGTGGTAAGGTACTGTTTTCCATCAGTTTGCAAAATGCACACACAATGCCAGTGTTGTGCTGCTTCGTTTTGTCCTTTACCTCTTGTCACCTACACCTTAGAAAAACCTTTCTCACTATGTCTCGCAAGGAGAAACTGTGCCAGGACAGAAAACATCTCTATCGTGTTCTAGAGGTTGCACAAATGTTTGCACAGTGTTTTGCACCAAGGAAAGAAAGTTGTCCCAAAACTCCTTCTTTTTCAATATTCATGTGAATGCAAAAGGCAGGAGAGTGGTAAAGTACTGTTTTCCATCAGCTTGCAAAATGCACACACAATGCCAGTGTTGTGCTGCTTCCTTTTGTCCTTTAGCGTCTCTTGTCACCTACACCTTAGAAAAACCTTTCTCACTATGTCTCGCAAAGGAGAAACTGTGCCAGGACAGAAAACATCTCCTATCGTGTTCTAGAGGTTGCACAAAGGTTTGTACAGTGTTTTGCACCAAGGAAAAAAAAGTTGTCCCAAACTCTCAGCTTCTTTTTTCAAATATTCATGTGAATGCTGCAAAAGGCAGGAGAGTGGTAAAGGTGCACTGTTTTCCATCAGTTTGCAAAATACACACACAATGCCAGTGTTGTGCTGCTTCGTTCATGTCCTTTAAGCGTCTCTTGTCACCTACACCTTAGAAAAAAGCTTTCTCACTATGTCTCGCAAGGAGAAACTGTGCCAGGACAGAAAACATCTCCTATCGTGTTCTAGAGGTTGCACAAAGGTTTGTACAGTGTTTTGCACCAAGGAAAAGAAAGTTGTCCAAAACTCCTTCTTTTTCAATATTCATGTGAATGCAAAAGGCAGGAGAGTGGTAAGGTACTGTTTTCCATCAGTTTGCAAAATGCACACACAATGCCAGTGTTGTGCTGCTTCGTTTTGTCCTTTAAGCGTCTCTTGTCACCTACACCTTAGAAAAAGCTTTCTCACTATGTCTCGCAAAGGGAGAAACTGTGCCAGGACAGAAAACATCTCCTATCGTGTTCTAGAGGTTGCACAAAGGTTTGTACAGTGTTTTGCACCAAGGAAAAGAAAGTTGTCCAAAACTCCTTCTTTTCAATATTCATGTGAATGCAAAAGGCAGGAGAGTGGTAAGGTACTGTTTTCCATCAGTTTGCAAAATGCACACACAATGCCAGTGTTGTGCTGCTTCGTTTTGTCCTTTAGCGTCTCTTGTCACCTACACCTTAGAAAAAACTTTCTCACTATGTCTCGCAAGGAGAAACTGTGCCAGGACAGAAAACATCTCCTATCGTGTTCTAGAGGTTGCACAAAGGTTTGTACAGTGTTTTGCACCAAGGAAAAGAAAGTTGTCCAAAACTCCTTCTTTTTCAATATTCATGTGAATGCAAAAGGCAGGAGAGTGGTAAGGTACTGTTTTCCATCAGTTTGCAAAATGCACACACAATGCCAGTGTTGTGCTGCTTCGTTTTGTCCTTTAGCGTCTCTTGTCACCTACACCTTAGAAAAAGCTTTCTCACTATGTCTGGCAAGGAGAAACTGTGCCAGGACAGAAAACATCTCCTATCGTGTTCTAGAGGTTGCACAAAGGTTTGTACAGTGTTTTTGCACCAAGGAAAAGAAAAGTGTCCAAAACTCCTTCTTTTTCAATATTCATGTGAATGCAAAAGGCAGGAGAGTGGTAAGGTACTGTTTTCCATCAGTTTGCAAAATGCACACACAATGCCAGTGTTGTGCTGCTTCGTTTTGTCCTTTAGCGTCTCTTGTCACCTACACCTTAGAAAAAGCTTTCTCACTATGTCTGGCAAGGAGAAACTGTGCCAGGACAGAAAACATCTCCTATCGTGTTCTAGAGGTTGCACAAAGGTTTGTACAGTGTTTTTGCACCAAGGAAAAGAAAGTTGTCCAAAACTCCTTCTTTTCAATATTCATGTGAATGCAAAAGGCAGGAGAGTGGTAAGGTACTGTTTTCCATCAGTTTGCAAAATGCACACACAATGCCAGTGTTGTGCTGCTTCGTTTTGTCCTTTAGCGTCTCTTGTCACCTACACCTTAGAAAAAAGCTTTCTCACTATGTCTCGCAAGGAGAAACTGTGCCAGGACGAAAACATCTC
>NW_022148965.1:0-11674 GCF_901933205.1 Camarhynchus parvulus | reverse complement strand
CTTGAGAGGACCCAAAAAACAGGAGAAGACTCCAAAATTCTGAGGGGACCCCAAACCCCAAAAGCAAGGAGATCCCAAAAGTCCCACGGAACCCCAAAAACCCCAAAAATCCGTGAGGAGAACCTAAAACCTTGAGGAGACCCCCAAAAAACATCAAGGAGACCCCAAAAGCGGGAGAGGAACCCAAAAATTAAAAACCTAAAACCACCAGGAGATCCCAAAACTTTGGGGAACCCAAAAAACCTTGAGAGGGACCCAAAAACAGGAGAAGACTCAAAATTCCTGGGAGACCCCAAAACCCCAAGGAGATCCCAAAGTCCCACGGGAACCCCAAAAAACCCCAAAATCCGTGAGGAGAACCTAAAAAAACCTTGAGAGACCCCCAAAAACATCAAGGAGACCCCAAAAAAAAATCGGAGAGGAACCCAAAATTAAAAAAAAACCTAAAAACCACCAGGAGATCCCAAAAAACGTTGAGGGAACCCAAAAAAACAGGAGAAGACCCCAAAACTCCTGAGGAGACCCCAAAAACCCCAAGGAGATCCCAAAAATCCCACGAGAACCCCAAAAACCCCAAAATCCGTGAGGAGAACCTAAAAAACCTTGAGGAGACCCCAAAATCCAAAGGAGATCCCAAAAGCCACCAGGAGATCCCAAAAAACGTTGAGGGAACCCAAAAAAACCTTGGGAGGACCCAAAAAAACAGGAGAAGAACCCAAAACTCCTGAGGAGACCCCAAAAGTCCCCTGGGAACCCCAAAAAACCCCAAAATCCATGAGGAGAACACAAAAACCTTGAGGAGACCCCAAAAAAAAAAATCAAGGAGACCCCAAAAGCCGGAGAAGAACCCAAAATCCCAAGAAACGCTAAAAACCACCAGGAGATCCCAAAAAACCTTGAGGGAACCCAAAAAAACCTTGGGAGGACCCCAAAAAACAGGAGAAGAACCCAAAACTCCTCAGGAGACCCCAAAATTCCTGAGGAGACCCCAAAATCCACGAGGAGATCCCAAAAGTCCCATGGGAACCCCAAAAAACCCCAAAATCCGTGAGGAGACCCCATAGAACCTTGAGGAGACCCCAAAAAACATCAAGGAGACCCCAAAAAGCAGGAGAAGAACCCAAAATGCCAAGGAAACCCTAAAAACCACCAGGAGATCCCAAAAAACTTTGAGGGAACCCAAAAAAACCTTGGGAGGACCCCAAAAAACAGGAGAAGAACCCAAAACTCCTCAGGAGACCCCAAAACCCCAAGGAGATCCCAAAAGTCCCACGGGAACCCCAAAAACCCCAAAATCCGTGAGGAGAACCTAAAAAACCTTGAGGAGACCCCAAAATCCAAAGGAGATCCCAAAAGCCACCAGGAGATCCCAAAAAACTTTGAGGGAACCCAAAAAAACCTTGGGAGGACCCAAAAAAACAGGAGAAGAACCCAAAACTCCTGAGGAGACCCCAAAAGTCCCATGGGAACCCCCAAAACCCCAAAATCCGTGAGGAGACCCCATAGAACCTTGAGGAGACCCCAAAAAACATCAAGGAGACCCCAAAAAGCCGGAGAAGAACCCAAAATGCCAAGGAAACCCCAAAAGTCACCAGGAGATCCCAAAAAACCTTGAGGGAACCCAAAAAAACCTTGAGAGGACCCAAAAAACCAGAAGAAGACTCCAAAATCCACGAGGAGACCCCAAAACCCACGACAAGATCCCAAAATTCCTGAGGAGACCCCAAAATCCACGAGGAGATCCCAAAAATCCCATGGGAACCCCAAAAAACCCCAAAATCCATGAGGAGAACCTAAAAAACCTTGAGGAGACCCCAAAAAACATCAAGGAGACCCCAAAAAGCCAGAGAAGAACCCAAAATGCCAAGGAAACCCTAAAAACCACCAGGAGATCCCAAAAAACGTTGAGGGAACCCAAAAAAACAGGAGAAGACCCCAAAACTCCTGAGGAGACCCCAAAACCCCAAGGAGATCCCAAAAAATCCCACGAGAACCCCAAAAACCCCAAAATCCGTGAGGAGAACCTAAAAAACCTTGAGGAGACCCCAAAACCCCAAGGAGATCCCAAAAAGTCTCATGGGAACCCCAAAAACCCCAAAATCCGTGAGGAGACCCCATAGAACCTTGAGGGAGACCCCAAAACCTCCTGGAGAGACCCCAAAGTGGTGGGGGAAAAGTGAAACCACAAACAGATCCACAAACCCCACGAGAAGAACCCAAAACTCCTGAGGAGACCCCAAAAACCATCAAGGAGACCCCAAAAAGCCGGAGAGGAACCCAAAATCCCAAGGAACCCTAAAAAAGTCACCAGGAGATCCCAAAAATCAACCCTGACCTCGGTGCCGCCCTCACCTCGGTGTCACCTCCTCAGTGTCACCAACCTTGGTGTCACCTCCTCCTTGGTGTCACCTTGACCTTGGTGTCACCTCCTTGGTGTCACCTTGACCTCGGTGTCACCTTCATCGGTGCCACCCTCACCTCGGTGTCACCTCCTCAGTGTCACCAACCCTGATGCCATCCTCATTTCAGTGTCACCTTCTCAGTGTCACCAACCCTGGTGCCACCCTCACCTTGGTGTCACCTTGACCTCGGTGTCACCTTGATCTTGGTGCCACCCTGACCTCGGTGTCACCTCCTCAGTGTCACCAACCCTGGTGCCACCCTCATTTCAGTGTCACCTCCTCAGTGTCACCAACCCTGGTGTCACCTTCACCTTGGTGCCACCTTCATCAGTGCCACCCTGACCTCGGTGTCACCTGCTCAGTGTCACCCTCACCTCAATGTCACCTCGGTGTCACCAACCTTGGTGTCACCTTCTCCTTGGTGTCACCTTGATCTTGGTGTCACCTTCACCGGTGCCACCCTCACCTCGGTGTCACCTTCCTGTCAGTGTCACCTCCTCCTTGGTGTCACCTTCATCGGTGCCACCCTGACCTCGGTGCCACCTCCTCAGTGTCACCTCCTCAGTGTCACCCTCGCCTTGATGTGACCTCGGTGTCACCAACCCTGGTGTCACCCTCACCGCGGTGCACCATGTCCGGAAGCGTCACCTCCTTTGGTGCCACCCTGACCTCGGTGTCACCTTTCAGTGTCCTCTAGCCCTGGTGCCACCAGCTCGGTGTCACCTCCCTCCTTGTTAACTGTCACCCTGATGCCACCTTCAGTGCCACCCCGGGTGTGTCACCTTCACCGGTGCCACCTTCCTTGGTGCCACCCCTCCTGATGTCACCCACTGATGTCACCGGTGTCAGGCCCTGGTGCCACCCCTCAGCTTGGCGGCACCTTGATCTTGGGTGTCACCGACCTCAGTGCCACCCTCACCTCGGTGCCACCATGATTGCTGTCACCTCCCCTCGGTGTCACCCTGACCTCGGTGTCACCTCGGTGTCACCAACCCTGGTGTCACCTCCTCATTGGTGTCACCCTCACCTCGGTGTCACCTCGGTGTCACCAACCCTGGTGTCACCTCCCCTCATTGGTGCCACCCTCACCTCGGTGTCACCTCCTCAGTGTCCCCACCCCTGGTGCCACCTCCTCCTTGGTGCCACCCTCAGCTCGGTGTCACCTCCTCAGTGTCCCCAGCCCTGGTGCCACCCTCAGCTCGGTGTCACCTTCTCAGTGTCCCCAGCCCTGGTGCCACCTCCCGCTGTCACCCCTCGCTGCCCCCAATGCCCCTCCCCCCCCCCCAGCCCGGAATGTCCCCAAGTGTCGCAAGACACCCGCGGGGCCGTGACGTCACCGTAAAGTGTCGCAACCCCCGCTTCCGCTTTTCCCGCCACCTTGGGGACACGGGGAGGGGACAGGGAGGGACAGGGATGGGGACAGGGATGGGGACAGGGAGGGGACAGGGATGGGGACAGGGATGGGACAGGGAGAGGGATGGGGACAGGAGGGGACAGGAGGGGACAGGGATGGGGACACTGCAGGGACAGGGAGGGGACAGGGAGGGGACAGGGAGGGGACAGGGATGGGACAGGAATGGGGACAGTGACAGTGACAGGGTGGGGGCAGGGATGGACAGGAGGGGACAGGAGGGACAGGAGGGGACAGGGATGGGACAGGGATGGGACAGGGATGGGACAGGGATGGGACAGGGATGGGACAGGGAGGGACAGGAGGGACAGGAGGGACAGGAGGGGACAGGGATGGGGGACACTGCAGGGACAGGAGGGACAGGGGATGGGACAGGGATGGGACAGGGATGGGGACAGGGATGGGACAGGAATGGGGACAGGGACAGTGACAGGGTGGGGGCAGGGATGGGACAGGGATGGGGACAGGGATGGGACACTGCAGGGACAGGGGATGGGGACAGGGATGGACAGGGATGGGACAGGAGGGACAGGAGGGGACAGGGGAGGGACAGGGATGGGGACAGGGAGGGACAGGGATGGGGACAGGGAGGGACAGGGGATGGACAGGGATGGGGACAGTGACAGTGACAGGGTGGGGGCAGGGATGGGACAGGGATGGAACAGGGAGGGGACAGGGATGGGGACAGGGATGGGACAGGGATGGGACAGGGATGGGGACACTGCAGGGACAGGGAGGGGACAGGGATGGGGACAGGGATGGGACAGGGATGGGGACAGGGATGGGACAGGAATGGGGACAGTGACAGTGACAGGGTGGGGGCAGGGATGGGACAGGGATGGGGACAGGGATGGGACACTGCAGGGACAGGGATGGGGACAGGGATGGGACAGGGATGGGACAGGAGGGGAGGAGGGGACAGGGAGGGGACAGGGATGGGGACAGGGAGGGGACAGGGATGGGGACAGGAGGGACAGGGATGGGACAGGGATGGGGACAGTGACAGTGACAGGGTGGGGGCAGGGATGGGACAGGGATGGAACAGGGAGGGGACAGGGATGGGGACAGGGATGGGACAGGGATGGGACAGGGATGGGGACACTGCAGGGACAGGGGAGGGGACAGGATGGGACAGGGATGGGACAGGATGGGACAGGGGGGATGGGACAGTGACAATGACAGTGACAGTGACAGTGACAGGGTGGGGGCAGGGAGGTGACAGTGACAATGACAGTGACAGTGACAGGGAGGTGACAATTACCAGGGTGGGGGCAGGGACAGGAAGGGGATGGCGCCACTTTGGGGACAGAGACAGGGAGGGGACAAGGAGGGGACAAGGAGGGGACAGGGATGGGGACAGGGATGGGGACAGGGAGGGGACAGGATGGGGTGGCACCGCAGGGACAGGGAGGGGACAGGAGGGGACAGGGATGGGGACAGGGAGGGGACAGGGATGGGGACAGGGATGGGGACAGGAGGGACAGGAGGGACAGGAGGGACAGGGATGGGGACAGGGAGGGGACAGGGAGGGGACAGGAGGGGGACAGGGAGGGGACAGGGATGGGACAGGGAGGGACAGGAGGGACAGGGATGGGGACAGGGATGGTGGCACTGCAGGGACAGGGAGGGACAGGAGGGGACAGGGACAGGGACAGACAGGAGGGACAGGGATGGGACAGGGAGGGGACAGGGATGGGTGGCACTGGCAGGGACAGGGATGGGGACAGGGATGGACAGGGAGGGACAGGGACAGGGACAGGAGGGGACAGGAGGGACAGGAGGGACAGGGATGGGGACACTGCAGGACAGGGAGGGACAGGGATTTTTCCAGGAGGGACAGGATGGGACAGTGACAGTGACAGGACAGTGACAGGACAGTGACAGGGTTGGGACAGGAGGGACAGGAGGACAGGGATGGGGACACCTCAGGGACAGGGAGGGGGACAGGGATGGGACAGGAGGGACAGGAGGGGGACAGGATGGGGACACTGCAGGGACAGGAGGGGACAGGGATGGGGGACAGGATGGGACAGGGATGGACAGGGAGGGACAGGGGAGGGGACAGGAGGGGACAGGAGGGACAGGGAGGGGACAGGATGGGACAGGGGGGACAGGGATGGGGACAGGAGGGACAGGGGACAGGATGGGGACAGGGGAGGACAATTTTTGGGAATTTTTCCTTTTCCCCATTTTTAGGGGGAGGGATTCCAGGAGGGGAGGAGGGGACAGGAGGGACAGGAGGGACAGGGATGGGACAGGGAGGGGACAGGATGGGGACAGATGGGATTTTTTTTCAGGAGGGGGACAGGACAGGAGGGGACAGGAGGGCTCAGGGGACAGGGAGGACCCTCCCAGGGATGGGACAGGACGGGGACAGGAGGGACCCAACTCCTCCTCCTCAGGACGGAATCCCAATTTTTTGGACAGGGATGGGGAGGGACAGGATCCTCCAGGGGACAGGAGGGACAGGGATGGGGACAGCTCCTCAGGAGGGACAGGGATTTTTTTCAGGAGGGACCCATTTTTCCCCATTTTCCACCCCAGGAGGGGACCTCTTCCTCCTCCCATTTTCCTCTTTGGACAGGGAGGGGACAGGAGGGACAGGGGATGGGACAGGGATGGACAGGAGGGACAGGGAGGGGACAGGGAGGGACAGGGATGGGACAGGGGACAGGGATTTTCCCAGGGAGGGACAGGGATGGGACCTCTTCCTCCTCCTCCTTCTTCCTCCTCCAGGAGGGACAGGGATTTTTCACTTTTTCCCCAGGGATCCCAACTCCTCTCCCTCCTCCTTTCCTCCTGCTCTTCCTCCCCCCAGGGAGGGGACAGGGATGGGCTCAGGGACAGGGGATTTTTCCCAATTTTCCCACTTTTTCCCCATTTTCCCTGCCCATTTTCCAGGGAGGGGACAGGGAGGGACCATTTATTTTTCCTCATTTTCCCACACCATCCCATTTTCATCCCGACTCTTCCTCCTCCTCTGGACCTCCTCTTCCTCCCTCCCGACCCCAATTTTCCCCAGGGGATCCCCACATCCCAAGGACAGGGAGGGACTCCTCCCTCCTCTTTCCTCCCCCCCAATTTTTCCCCCATTTTGGAATTTTCCCACTTTTTTCCCCCATTTTTCCTCCCCCCAGGGCTCTTCCTCCTCCTTTTTCCCAGGAGGGGACAGGGACCTCCTCTTTGTCCCTCCCATTTTTTTCCCATTTTTTCCTTTTTCCCCCAATTTCCATCCCCGTCACCATCCCAACTCTTCCCTCCTCCTCTTCCTCCTCAGGACCTGGACCCAATTTTTCCCAATTTTTCCCCTTTTTGGGACAGAGGGGCTCCTCTTCCTCCTGCCTCAGGGATCCCACCATCCCAACTCTTCCCTCCTCCTCTTCCTCCCTCTTCCTCCCACCCAATTTTTCAGGAGGGACCCCTTTTTCCCCATTTCTGGGACCTCTTCCTCCTCCTCTCTTCCTCCTCCATTTATTTTTTTTTCCCCAGACAGGGATTTTCAGGGATCCCCGTCATCCCAACTCTTCCTCCTCCTCTTCCTCCTCTTCCTCCCCACCCAGGGACAGGGGACAATTTTCCCCTTTTTTCCCCCATTTCAGTCCGGACCTCCCTCTTCCCTCCTCTCCTCCTCTTCCTCCTCTCTCCCATTTTCCCCAATTTTTCCATTTTCCCCCATTTCCATCCCCGTTATCCCAACTCAACTCCTCCTCCTCCTCTTCCTCCTCTTCCTCCCCACCCACTTTTTCCCAATTTTTCCCTTTTTTCCCCCCATTTCTGGGCTCCTCTTCCTCCTCCTCCTCCTCCTCCTCCTCCCATTTTCCCAATTTTTTTTTCCCCATTTTTTCCCTTTTATCCCAACCTCCCCCCTCCTTCCGGCCCATTTTCCCTGCTCTTCCTCCTCTCCCTCCTCCTCCTCCACCCCCTCCTCCCATTTTTCCCAATTTTCCTTTTTTTTTCCCCCTTTTCATCCCACTCTTCCTCCTCCTCTTCCTCCCACCCCATCCCATTTTTCCCAATTTTTTCCCCTTTTCCCCATTTCCCCACCTGCTCTTCATCCCTCCTCCTCCTCCTCCCTTCCTCCCTCCCATTTTCCCAATTTTCCCCTTTTTTCCCCCATTTCCGACCTCCCAGGGAGGGGACATTTATTTTTCCCCAATTTTTCCCATTTTTCCCCCATTTCCATCCCCGATCCCAACTCCTCCTCCTCCCTCCTCCATTTACCCACCCAATTTTTCCCACCCCACTTTTTTCCCCATTTCCCAACTCCTCCTTTCCTCCTCCTCTTCCTCCCACCCACTTCCTCCCCCACCCAATTTTTTCCGACAGTTTTCCCTTTTTTTTTTCCCCATTTTCGTGACAATTTCCCAGGGTCTTCCTCCTCCTCCTCCTCTACCTGGTCCCATTTTTTTCCCAATTTTTCCCTTTTTTCCCATTCCGCCTTCATCCCAACTCCTCCTCCTCCTCTTCCTCCTCCATTTTTTTTTTTCCCCAATTTTTCCCATTTTCCCCAATTTCATCCCCTTATCCCCCAACCTCCTCCTCCTCCTCCTGCTCTTCCTCCCACCCAATTTTTTCCCAGGGTTCCCTTTTTCCCCATTTCTGGGCTCCTCTTCCTCCTCCTCCTCTCCCTCCTCTTAGTCTCTCTCCAATTTTTCCCAATTTTTCCCTTTTTTTTTTCCCCATTTCCCGCCCTTCATGCCAACTCCTCCTCCTCTTCCTCCTCCATTTTATTTTTCCCCCATTTCCTTTTTCCCCCCAATCCATCCCGCCCAACTCCTCCTCCTCCTCCTCCTCCTCTTCCCTCCCCACCCAATTTTTTCCCAATTTTTCCCCATTTCTGCTCCTCTCTTCCTCCTCCTCCTCCTCCTCCTCTTCCTCCCTCCCATTTTCCCCCATTTTCCTTTTTCCCCATTTCCTCATTTTCCCACCTGCTCTTCCTCCTCCTCCTCCTCCTCTTCCTCCCCACCCAACTTTTCCCAATTTTCCCCTTTTTTCCCCATTTTCTGCCCTTCCTCCCAACTCCTCCTCCTCCTCTTCCTCCTCTCTCCAATTTCCCCAATTTTTCCCATTTTCCCCCCAATTTCCATCCCTGTCATCCCAACTCTTCCTCCTCCTCTTCCTCCTCTTCCTCCCCCACCCAATTTTTCCCATTTTTTCCCTTTTTTCCCCCATTTCTGGGCTCCTCTTCCTCCTCCTCCTCCTCCTCTTCCTCCTCTCTCCCATTTTTCCCAATTTTCCCCTTTTTCCCCCATTTCCCGCCCTATTTTCCTCCCAACTCACCTCCTCCTCTTCCTCCTCCTCCATTTATTTTTTCCCCAATTTTTCCCATTTTCCCCCCAATTTCCATCCCCGTTCATCCCAACTCTTCCTCCTCCTCTCCCTCCTCTTCCTCCCCACCCAATTTTTCCCAATTTTCCCCTTTTTTCCCCCATTTCTGGGCTCCTCTTCCTCCTCCTCCTCTCCCTCCTCTTAGTCTCTCCAATTTTTCCCAATTTTCCCCTTTTTTTCCCCATTTCCCGCCCTTCATGCCAACTCCTCCTCCTCTTCCTCCTCCATTTATTTTTTCCCAATTTTTCCCCATTTATTTCCATCCCCTATCCCAGCTCTTCCCTCCTCCTTTTCCCCCAACTTTTTCCATCCCCGGCCCCATTTCTGGGCTCCTCTTCCTCCTCTCCTCCCTCCTCTTCCTCCTCCTCCCACCCCCCCATTTTCCCTTTTTTTCCCATTTCCGTGGCTTATTTTCCCACCCGCTCTTCCTCCTCTTCCTCCTCTCCCTCCTCTTCCTCCCCACCCCATTTTCCCCAATTTTTCTCCTTTTTTTTTCCCCATTTCCGCCTCCCTCCAACTCCTCCTCTTCCTCCCCCCCCATTTTTCCCAATTTTTTTTCCCCATTTCTGGGCTCCTCTTCCTCCTCCTCCTCTCCTCCTCTTCCTCCCCTCCCATTTTTTCCCATTTTTCCCTTTTTTTTCCCCATTTCCGTGCCATTTTCCACCTGCTCTTCCTCCTCTCCCTCCTCCTCCCTCCTCCTCCCTCCCCCATTTTTTTCCCATTTTTCCCCTTTTTTCCCCATTTCACGCCCTTCATCCCAACTCCTCCTCCTCCTCCCTCCCCCCCCACCCCCAATTTTTCCCATTTTTTTCCCTTTTTTCCCATTTCCGTGGCCCATTTCCCACCTGCTCTTCCCTCCTCCTCCCCCCTCTTCCTCCTCCCTCCCATTTTCCCCAATTTTTCCCTTAAAATTCATTTTTTTCCCCTTTTTTCCCCTTTTTTTTTCCCTTTTTTGTTTCCCCCTTTTTTTTTCCCTTTTTTCCCTTTTTTTTTTTTCCCATTATTTCCCAAATTTTCCCCATTTTTAATTTCCATTTTTGAGCTTTCCCATTTCCTTTCATGTTTCACTTTTTACTTTTTTAAATTTTTTTTCTCATTTTTTCAATTTGATTTTCATTTCGTTTCGCTTTCAAATTTTATTTTTAATTATGAATCAATTCTTTTCTTTCTAATTTTTAAATACTCAAGAATTATTTTTAATTAATAATTTTTCTTCTAATTTTTATTTACAATTTTAATTTCTTTTATAATTTTAAATTAATTTTAATATTTATTTAATTTTAACTTTAATTTTTTAAAATTCCATTGAATCTTTTTAAAATATTTTAAATCTTGAGGTTTATTTTTGTTTTTTTTTAAAATTAGAATAATTTTTAATTGCCTTTCATTGATTTTCAAATTGAAATTTAATTTGTTTTTAATTTTTCAAAATTTCTTTTGATTTCTAAATTTCGTTTTTATTTTTAAATTTCCTTTTTATTTTTAAATTTCCTTTCAAAAATTCTCTTTTATTTCCTTTTACTTTAAAATTATTTTTATTTTTTAGTTTTCTTTTCCATTTTTTATTTCATTTTCCCTAATCACTAATTAATAAATATTGATTTCCTTTTCTTTTTTAAATTTTTATTTTTGATTTTTTTTTCGTTAAAAATTCACTTTTAATTCCCATTTTTATTTTATAGTATTTTAAATTTTCAATTCCTTTCCTTTTTAATAGTTAATAAATATTTTTTAATTTCACTCTTTTCCAGATTTTCCTTTTCCTTTTCTAATTTTTATTTTTTAATTTCCTTTTATTTTCTATTCAATTTTTAAATAAATTTTAGTTTAAATTATTTTTTTATTTTTAATTTCCTTTTTCAATTTTCCTTTTATTCTTTCATTTCCCCTAATTAATAATTTTAAAACAATTTTTTTATTTCTTTTATTTTCCCCATTTTTTCCTTTTATTTCAATTTTTTAAATTTACTTTTAAAATAATATTTCATTTCCTTCTTATTTTTGAATTATTTTATTTTTAATTTCCTTTCATTTCCTCCTAATTAATAATTAATAATTAATAATTAATTTTCGATTTCCTTTCCATCCAAATTTTTCTTTTTCCTTTTTATTTAATTTTTAAATTTTTTTTCCCTTTTATTTTTATTCCCTTTTTTAAAATTCTCCTTTTTTTTTCCCAACTTTTTTATTTCAAATTATTTTTATTTTTCATTTTAATTAATTCCCTAATTAATAATTAATAAATAATTTATATATTTTAAATTCAATTTTTCCCTTTCCTTTTTTAAATGCCATTTAATTCCTTTTTATTTTAAATGATTTTGTTTTTATTCCTTTCCTGATAATTAACCAATAATTTTAATTTCCTTTCTATTCCCAATTTTTCCCATTTTCCCCAAATTTTTCCTCCACATTTTTCCTTTTTTTTCCCCAATTTCCTTTTTTTTAATTCCATTTTTCCTTTTTTTTCCAGCCTCCCGACCCCCGCCCGGTGCGCCTCAGGTCGTTCCCAAAAAACATGAATTTTGGGAAA